>NW_027279152.1:30000-155000 GCF_046629955.1 Centroberyx affinis | reverse complement strand
ATCCGAGGTCTGGTCTTGGAGGTAGTGGTTCCAGCAGGGAGCCCCAGACTTCCCTCTCCCCGGCCACATTAACCAGCTCTGACCGGGGGATCCCAAGGCGTTCCCAGGCCAGCGTGGAGGTGTAATCCCAACACCTGGTCCTGGTCTGCCCCGTGGCCTCCTCCCAGCTGGACCTGCCTGGAAAACCTCCCTAGGGAGGCGACCAGGAGGCAGGATCCTGACTAGATGCCTGAACCACCTCAGCTGGCTCCTTTCTATGTGAAGGAGCAGCAGCTCTCTGAGTCCCTCAGGTGACTGAGCTGAGAGCTCCTCACCCTCTCCCTGAGGTCTCCCTGAGGGCGAGGCCAGCCGCCCTCCTGAGGGAGAGGCCAGCCGCCCTCCTGAGGAAACCCGTTCCAGCCGCTCGTATCCGCGATCTCGTCCTTTCGGTCATGACCCATAGTTCATGACCACAGGTGAGGGTCGGGATGAAGATCACCTGGTAGATGGAGATCTTTGCCCTCTGGCTCAGATCTCTTTTCAGAGCACTGCTCCCACTGCTCTGATATGTACAGCTGTGAACAATCTGCTTTATGCAAATTCTGCATGTGAAGACAGACTGAACACACTGAGATGAAGGAAAATATGATGAGTGAAAAACATGTGATGTGAAAATCTACTAGAAATATTAGATAGACAGATGGATGGATAGATAGATAGATAGATCGATAGATAAACAGATAGGTATTTAGATAGATAGATAGATAGATAGATAGATAGATAGATAGATAGATAGATAGATAGATAGATAGATAGATAGATGTATTTACTGGTCCTTTCGGAAATTCGTCGTGTGCCATACAGCAGTTGTCAGGTACATAAACAGACCGACAACGACAACGACAACGACAACGACAACGACAACGACAACGACAACGACAACGACAACAACAACAACAACAACAACAACAACAACAACACACCTCAACACCTCAACCACAACAGGACACTCCAACATTATATCATATCATCATCATCATCATCATATCATTATATCATAGCATCATTTAGAGCGCTCAACATCCCAACACACCAAGGTTTGGTCTATTTTGCTTCACAGTGTGAGGTCAGTGGGAAAATTATACCAGTTACTACATTATATTTCCCTGATTCTGTTTGTCCTGTTTTCCTGCTCCTGACCTGTGACCCCTGACCCCTGACCTGTGACCCCTGACCTGTGACCTCTGACCCTGCAGGGCTGGAGAGTGGGGGCGTGTCCCTGCAGGAGCCTCAGTCTGAGCAGCAGATCAACACTTCCTCCTCCGTCACCCTGAGGTGTCACATCGACGGACACCCCAGGTCAGACACACACACACACACACACACACACACACACACACACACACACACACACACACACACACACACACACACACACACACACACACACACACACACACACACACACGCACGCACGCAGCAGACAGTACTGATCTGTCAGTTGAGTATTGAAATGAGTGAAAAATAATAAATAAATACTTAGCTATATGCATTACTGTATATACACATGAGACAGAATGTGGGAATATGAAGAAAACTAATGTGAATTTCCAACACATGCAGAATTTGTAAGATAATCTGTCACTTATGTAAAAACAGAGTTTACAAAGTGTTTTACAGGAAGACAGAAAAACAACAATAGTACAATAAATAAACAATAAATAAATAATAAATAAAAAATAAGAAGCAGCAAGAGAAAAGAAGAATAAATAAAAGACATGAGTGAAATCAGACATAAATAAAAGTGGGCAGGATCAAGTTTGTGAAAGTGTGATTTTAAAAATTAAATATGCTATCTGTCTCTCTCTTTCTGTCTATCTCTCTTTCTCTCTCTCTGCCTGTCTCTCTCTCTCTCTCTCCCTCTCTCTCTTTCTCTCTGTCTCTCTCTCTCTCTCTCTCTCTCCCTCTCTCTCTCCACCCGTCTCTCTCTCTCTCTCTCTCTCTCTCTCTCTCTCTCTCTCGCTCTCTCTCCCTCTCTCTCTCTCCTCTCTCTCCCCCTCTCTCCCTCTCCTCTCTCCACCCGTCTCTCTCTCTCTCTCCCTCTCCTCTCTCTCTCTCTCTCTCCCCCTCTCTCTCTCTCTCCTCTCTCTCTCTCTCTCCCCCTCTCTCTCTCTCTCTCTCTCTCCCTCTCCTCTCTCCACCCGTCTCTCTCTCTGTCAGACCGGTGTGTGTGTGGTTTCGTGATGGCGTCCCCCTGCAGGAGGAAGCTCACCAGATGAACAGCCGGGATCGGACGCTGACCCTGCCCAGCGTTGCCCCCGGCGACAGCGGCCTGTACAGCTGCTGCGGCAGCAACGCCGCCGGACAGACCTGCAGCAACCGCAACTTCAGCCTCAATGTCATCGGTGAGTTTAACAACACCAGCAGGTTAGAAATCAGCTTCTCATCATCTAATAACCAGAGGTGGACTTGGACTCGAGTCTCAGTTTGAATCGCTTGAGACTTGATGCATGAAGAGAAGACTTGAGACTGGACTTGACTTGGGTTCTGGTGACTTGGGACTTGACTTGACTTGGGTTCTGGTGACTTGGGACTTGACTCTGACTTGTACTCTGATGACTTGAAAAGGTTTCTAAAGTCTTGACTTGAGATCTTGTGTTTGTGTAAATGACTTAGATTGAAAGTGATGAGATTTGTTCCAGCAGACGACTGAATTTAAATTCTGTTTTCTGAATTTGTATGGAATGATTGAATTTATTGAAGTTGAAACTGATTATAGAAATCAAACTCATGATGCTCTTACCAAGTTTTTATCCTATTAAAACCATATTGCATTGAAAAGTCCTAGATATTTAGTTTTCTTTAAGATATTAAATTGATACTGGACTCTTGATTTGTTCTGACTTGACTTGATGTTCTACATTTAGACTTGAGACTTGACTTTAATGACATGGACTTGACTTGGATTTGACTTGGTAATCTACATTTAGACTTGGGACTTGTGCCTCAAGACTTGAGACTGACTTGGGACTTGAGTGAAGCTGACTTGGTCTCTCCTCTGACCAACATCAGAAAACTACATTCAGTTTAATTTCCTGTTGTTAATGTTCCAGTTCAGTCTGAATCTGTTCTTCAGTTCATTACAGATCAGATTCATCATCAGACTCACAACAGACCAGCTGGGTGTCGTCACTTCAGACTCCCAATCAATCAATAGATTATCGTCTATTGATTAAAAATAAACTACAAATATGAGACAGTTTGGACATTAGAGAAGGCATTGGACTATAAGACTGGTTGCTATGGTAACTCTATTGTGACCAGGGAGCTAGTTTTGAACGATCTCTCTCTTTTATTCTTCTGTTCGTTCACAATTTTGGAGAAAACTCCGTCACTACACATCACCATGGTAACCTCAGACCCCTGTAGGGACGAGACGACGTGTTTCTCTCCTGATACTCGATACACGATCTGAGGTTCAGGATCAATACAGCCAGGATCCGATGTGATCAATAAAAGTTCAGTGACAAACAAAGTCTGACTGTGCAGAATTCTGTTTATTTCTGAGACTCAGATCTTTCCAGCGATGCCATTGGCTGCTAGAATGTAAACAACAATTTAAAAATGTCGTTACAAAGTGACAATAATATAATTTGGATGGAGAGCTTGTGAAACTGTGATGGTCAAGAGTCTATATAGAGATATACTGAGTTTGGTCCCCTGGTGAGGTCACTGCCAGGTTACTGTCTGTCCGGTCTGTTGTGGTCTCAGTCTGGTCCTGGTCTTGTCTCTGTCCAGATGACAGCTGGCCCCGCCCCCTGCTGGTCCCGGACAGTGTGGTGGTTTTGAGGAACCAGCCGGCTCTGCTGCACTGCAGCTTCACAGCCTCGCCCCCCCCCACCCTGAGGTGGTACCATGAGCAGGAGCCGCTCAGCAACAAGTCCAGGTACTGACTGTCTGTCTGTTAACCTGTCTGTCTGTTAACCTGTCTGTCTGTTAACCTGTCTGTCTGTTAACCTGTCTGTCTGTCTGTCTGTTAACCTGTCTGTCTGTTAACCTGTCTGTCTGTTAACCTGTCTGTCTGTCTGTCTGTTAACCTGTCTGTCTGTCTGTCTATCTATCTGTTAACCTGTCTGTCTGACTGTCTGTCTGTTAACCTGTCTGTCTGTTAACCTGTCTGTCTGTTAACCTGTCTGTCTGTCTGTCTATCTATCTGTTAACCTGTCTGTCTGACTGTCTGTCTGTTAACCTGTCTGTCTGTCTGTCTGTCTGTTAACCTGTCTGTCTGTTAACCTGTCTGTCTGTCTGTCTGTCTGTTAACCTGTCTGTCTGTCTGTCTGTCTGTTAACCTGTCTGTCTGACTGTCTGTCTGTTAACCTGTCTGTCTGTCTGTCTGTCTGTCTGTCTGTCTGTTAACCTGTCTGTCTGTCTGTCTGTCTGCTCTTCTTCACTGGGAGGAACTCAGAATATTTAGACAGTTTGTTTCAGAATATTTATGAAGACGAAGGAAAAATATTGACCTTTGACCTTTGAGGTGTGTATTTCCCATCATGCTCAGGGTGCTGCTGCTGTCCAACGGCTCGCTGCTCATCACTCAGGTCAAACCCAGAAACACCGGCCGCTACCGCTGTGAGGCGACCGGGCTCCGGGGCCCGCCGGCCACTGTGGAGGCCACGGTCAGCCTGGCAGGTACACACACACACACACACACACACACACACACACACACACACACACACACACACACACAGACACACACACACACACACACACACACACACACACACGCACACACACACACACACACACACAATAAGAAAGTAGGGTTAGAGTAACATAAGCCAGTGGTTCTCAGACTTTTTCACGTCACAGACCCCTAAGCTGACACAGATTAGACCACAGACCCCCATCTGATAAGATTTTTTGCTTTTAGATGTTTTATTACAGAAAGTGAATGAAACCTTTGACCAAAACAGTGATACATTCTGTCATTGTGTTACTTATGGATGGAATTATAGTGAAAATAAATTATTCCCCTTTTTGCTGGGGACCCCGTGGAACCCCCTCAAGGACCCCTGGGGGCCCCCGGACCCCACTTTGAGACCCACTGACATAAGGGACCGATATTGTCCTTTTATAAAAAATTGGCCGCTCAGCATTTTCCACCTCCAATATGATTCACTTTATTTGATTACAGTATAATCAGTATGCATGGATGATGATTATTAGCAGCAGTAGTTTGTAGCATCATTATTTTTCTCCAGGTTTCAGTGGAGAGTTTTAGTTTAGTTTTAGTGTCTAAATGTTTCAGAGGTTTTTTCCACGATTCCAAGATTTTAGAAACTTTGAAGACTGGGAATATCTGCATGAAAATGGAAAAATAAAACATATTGAATATCAGCACAAAGTATCCAGACTGAACCCTGGTGTGACCCCCCTGCCCCCCTCCCTGTCCCGTCCTGTCGTCCAATCAGAGCTGGAGGATTTCGGCCCCGGCTTCCCGCGGGTGTTTGAGGACGGCACGCCGCAGCGCATCGCCTGCAGCCCCCCCCGGGCGTTCCCCCCCCCCCAGGTGTGGTGGGAGCTGGGCGGGCGGCGGCTGGGGGCGGAGCCTGGCCGGGTGTTCCAGGACGGGCTGAGCCTGGTGTTCGCCCCCGTGCTGCGGCAGGACGCCGGCTCCTACAGCTGCGTGGTGCAGAACCAGGCCGGCACCCGGCGCCAGGAGGTGGCTGTGAGCGTGGCCAGTGAGTCACTTCACACACACACACACACACACATCACACACACACACACACACACACACACACACACACACACACACACACATACACACACACACACACACACATACACACACACACACACACATACACACACACACACACACACACACACACACACATCACACACACACACACACACACACACACATCCCATACACACAGCTGGGAGCTCTTTGTGAAGGAGTGAAACAGAGAAACTGATGAAACTGACAGTAAGAACAATGAAAGAAAGATAAGAAATATAAAAGCAAGGTAAGAAACAAGTAAACCATAAAAGGTCCGAGACAATAAAGGATCATTTCTGCCTTTAAAGGAGAAGTTCACTGACATCAGTTTCTACCTTGTTCTCCAACATTTCCTTCAGTTATTTTGTTCTGTCCTTTAAGTCTGCATCTGTTTGCTAGTTGATTGATTGTTGTTGTTTTTTATTTTAGTTTTTTTTTATCTCATTGTTCTTACTGTTTTCTCAGTATTGCTGAGTCACTTGATCTTTCTTCTTGCGGTTTAATGTTTTAATAGTAATTTTGCCTCTTGCTGGGAAGCATCTTTGAAAAGCGCTTTACAAATAAAATGTATTATTATTATATAAAATCAAATCAAATAAAAATGAGTTTTAAGAAGAGATTTAAAAGATGCCACAGATTCGATCCAAAATCCAGGAGCCAGTCTGTAATCTATAATCTAGATTTTGGAGCAGCCAATAGGAACCTCTTGTTTTTAATCTATTGTCTAATGTCCATGCGAGTGTTAAAGCTTCTCTTCCCTAAAACGTGTTGAAAAGCAGAGTGATGTCATCTCTTCAGGTTACACCTGGACTCCTCTTGAACTAACCTCATCTTCTCACCCTTCTTTAAACTAAAAAAATAAATAAAAAAAATTCAACGACTGCTACTTACTCCTATTAGAAGTCTTAGCTGATGAAGACTGTGATACAGTTGGTTCCACTACTGTTGACAAAATGAACTGTTGTAAGTCGCTTTGGACAAAAGCGTCTGCTAAATCTGTGATTCTCAATATCATATCAAGGACCCTAATCTAGTCCACATTAGGGCCACGGACCCCCATTTTGATGAGATTTCGTCTCTCAAACCCAAATCTGAGAATATTTTTATTGTCAGATATGATTTTGTCCAGAACTCCATGACTGTCTTTATTGTAGGTAGAGAGATAACAGAGAAACTATGATCAAAATAGTCATTCTTCTACATTCTGTGATTGTGTTCACTTGATTTATCAATTTGTTGGGGACCCCTGGAAACCCCCTCAAGGACCTCTGGCGGTCCCCGGACCCCACGTTGAGAACCACTGTGCTAAATGACGTAATGTGATGTAATGATGCTAACGGCTAACGCTAACCCCTCCTGCTAGCTCCTCCCGAGTGGCTGACGCCGCCTCAGGACAGCGAGCTGGACGAGGGCCGGCCCGGCTTCCTGCACTGCCTCGCCCGAGCCACGCCCCCCGCCGAGGTCACATGGTACCGCAACTTCCTGCCCATCACCAACGAGGTCAGTGGGCGTCGTCTGTCCGGGTCAAAGGTCAAAGCAGACAGCAGGTTCTGATGTGTTTTTCAGCGGGACACAAAGCTGCAGGAGCTCAGTTTTTGCTCCAGTAGAAAATATATATAATCATGTTGTTGAATGAACTGTCATATCTGTAGTTTTCCCATAATGCCGAGGGGGATTTTCTAGCAGGGTGTTCTTATCTGTTTTAAAATGTTTGTTGGACTGGACAGTTTGTGTTCTGAGTCTGCAGGTTTTCGCTCCAACCAGAGATCAGGAAACAGGGTCGACTCAGAAAGGTTCAAATGTTAAAGAATAAATCTCAGACCGGAGTGAGGTCCGACCTGCAGGCGGCGGTCTGATCCGTCTCTGTCCTGTTCCTTCATGTCACTTCCTCTCCACTGACCAACAAATCCTCCAGCCCACACGACCACACAGGTGGTTTGTTTAGTTTGTTCCTCTCCTCTGATACGACCCACAGGAGCGTTTCCAGCCTGATCTCGCAAAAATACGTGAAATGAACACGACCTTGATGAATTTGAAAACGTTCCTCCGCCACAAATTGAATTACATCCCAAAGGTGGGTTAGGGTTAAATTTAGGCAATTAAAACAAGTTTGGTTAAGGTTAGGGTTAAGGTTATGGTTAAGGTTAGGGTAAGGTTTAGGCAAATAGAAGAACTTGGGTTATGGTTAGGCAACTAAAACAGCTTAAGGTTAGGAAAATGGTTTGGTCATGGTTAAATAAAAAAAAATTAAAATGTGCCTCACGGTTGTTTGTCCTTTGGAAACTCTGGGAATCAAACCCCGGTCACCGACATGGAAGGCAAACGTATCGCTGATCCACCATCCAGACCACAACGCCCTGACTGTCCACCGAGCTGCTTCAGTGTTGAGAGAGAAACCTGACAGAGAAACCTGACAGAGAAACCTGACAGAGAAACCTGACAGAGAAACCTGACAGAGAAACTTGACGTCACATGACCACTAGAGGTCGCTTAACTTTAAAACGTAACTAAAGGTCGTAATAAGCTGCTTGTACAAACGACCTATGGGCTCGTTTCTTGGGGGAGGACAGGCTCCCACTGACAGCTGTCTGTTGTCTGTCTGTTGTCAGACAGACTGATGACGCTCCGTCTGTCAGATTTCCATCCGTTCTGACAGAAAGTTCAACCAGCTGAACTTTTTCTGGCCGGACGGATTCGTCAGCATCCGTTCAGCCAATCAGAGGCTTCCTACGTTTGTCTTGTAAAAACACAGAGACGACGGTCCGACCGGAGCAAAGATGAAACAGAGAAAGCCTGGTGGAGGTTTTCAGATCAGCTTCTGATTGAGTTTATACTGTAGAGTCTGGTTCTTCGTTATGAGCAAAGCTTCCTGTTCTTCTGCCTCGCCGCCATGTTGACGCTCAGAACAAACCAACACACACATCTATCAGCAATAATTCTGTCTGTTTTCTGATGGTCAGTGTGGCCGCCGCCTGACACGTCTTCATTTATTCTTAAAACACGGCAACCGAACGCCACCTGGTTCCTCCTCTGGTTCCTCCTCTGGTTCCTCCTCTGGTTCCTCCTCTGGTTGACGTGTTAGTCGGTGAAACCAGCTGCTGTGTTTGGTTGGACTGTTGGACTCTGTGAGGCTTGCTGGTCTGACTCGTCCCTTGGCTCCTGCAGGACGCTCGTTTCCGTCTGTTTCCTAACGGGACTCTGAGGATCAACAGCGTGGAGGTTTACGACTCCATCGTCTACATCTGCCAGAGCCAGAACCCCGGAGGCCGTCTGGAGGGCCGGGCGCGGGTCCAGGTGCTGGGTGAGGAGCTTCACCTGTTTACTGTCCTGCACGAACACATGAGTCACGTTTAGCGCTTTTAACCTGTTGTCATGTGAAAACCTCACAACTCCTAAGGTCCACATGTAACCACAGAGAACGTTCGCTTTTGGTTGAAAGATTTATTTTGGAGAGGAAAATGTGGAAACCAGAGACCAGGAAGTGGCATCTGAAACTGGATTCCCAATTGAAACGGTTAAGTTGGGTGGTTTTCATGTTTTAACTTCACATGAAGGATCACACGCTCCTCTATGGGCCGAGAAAACTCTACAAACCCTTCAGATTTATGAAACTCACTGGATAAACTCTACACTGCGTGGTTCAGAGTTTGTCTTCGTTCTGGACAGTTGACAGTTCTGGAGTTATGAGGTTTTCAAACGACAGCGTTGGTTTGTTAAAAGTCATGAAGCTCCAACAGCTTTCATCTGTTTGGTGAAAGCAGCTGCTGTGATTGGTCAGATGAACAGGTTTGCAGAGCACAGACTGGACACAAGGTGCTGTGATCTCCAAACATGTTGAAGTGCATATGGAAACATTGTTTAGTATTGTTAATTATTACATTTGTTCACAAAGTAATTTGCACATTTGTGAATCTTTTCTGTGAGTTTCTCAGTCTGCTGTGTGGAGTCTGATTCACCTGCATGTGTGTGTGTGTGTGTGTGTGTGTGTGTGTGTGTGTGTGTGTTCCAGAGAGGCTGAAGTTCACCCCGCCCCCCCAGCCCTCCCAGTGTCTGGAGCTGGATACAGAGGCTGTGGTCCAGTGCTCTGCTAAAGGAAGACAGAAACCCTCCATCCTCTGGACCAGAGCAGGTGCTGAGGAAACCTGCAACACAGGCTCACACAGCAGATAGTCTGATAGTCTGACCCCGGAACAGTTTAGTTCACAGCAGATAGTCTGACCCTGGAACAGTTTAGTTCACAGCAGATAGTCTGACCCTGGAACCGTTTAGTTCAGTTCAGTTTGTTTGGTCACATGACAACTAAACTATAGCAAACCAGCTGTAGTTTAGTTTCCAGAATGAAACTCCTGGTCTGTTTTTCACCTCGCTCAACCTCAACTTAGCCAAGATTTAAACTCTTTTTTTTTTTTTTTTTACCAATGTGACATTGATATTTCCTGAATCAAACCAGTCTGACCTCTCTCTCTCTTCTCCCCTCTTTCTCTCTCTCCCTCTCTCTCTCGCTCTCTCTCCCTCCCTCTCCCTCTCTCTCTCTCTCTCTCTCCTCCAGACGGTAGTGATCTTCCTCCTCATGTCCTCCAGATGGGAGGCGGGTTGCATTTCTCCAAGGTGACTCGCTCCGACGCCGGAAACTACAGCTGCCACGCCTCCAACAGCCTGCAGGGACGGATCACCGCCGCCGTCCAGCTGACTGTGGCAGGTAGCTAGCTAACCGGGCGAGCTAGCGTAGCGCCGGGGGTGGGGGGGGGGGGGGGGGTGGGGGCAACTGTTTTGATAATCGATTAATCGGTTTGAGTAATTTTTTAAGAAAAATAAGTGAAAATTCTCTGATTCCAGCTTCTTAAATGTGAATATTTTCTGGTTTCTTTCCTCCTCTATGACAGTAAACTGAATATCTTTGGGTTGTGGACAAAACAAGACATTTGAGGACGTCATCTTGGGCTTTGGGAAACACTGATCCACATTTTTCACCATTTTCTGACATTTTATAGACCAAACAACTAATAATCTAAGAAAATAATCGACAGATTAATCGACAATGAAAATAATCGTTAGTTGCAGCCCTAAACTTGTGGTTTCAGGTGTGAGCTCCTCCTAAACCAGGTTGTGAATGTAGACCCTCTTCCTGTCTGACTCTAGTCTACAGTGGTCAGACTGTATCTGGAGCCCAAGCTGATGTCATTTCCTTCAACCCTCTGGTTGACTTCCTCCTCTGTCAGTAATTACTTCATATCAGCAATCTGAAAAGCAGATGGCTTTTATTTTGAGATGTTGTAGGAAGCATCAACACATCTCGTTTGGCTTAGTTTCAGAAAAATTCATTCAGTATTATTTACATGAACGACAAAATTGGTTAGCGAACTACACTACCCAGCATGCTTTAAGCTAGTTAGAACGTTCCATCTGCAAAGGGAACAGGCTCCGGTAGCTAGCTAGCTGCAGCTTCACAGCTCCAGAGACAAAATGTCTTCCTGTCATGAGGCTGAACTCAGACTTTAGTGAATCCAGACTGACTCTGAACTGGTGAAAACCTGCCATGAGAATAACAGAAACGTACAAATCTTCTAAAAGCTTAAACTGCATAGAGAGTCGTATGGAAGCCCATTTCCGCCAGTGTGATGAAAAAAAAAGATCCTGTAAGTCATTATAATGAGAAACTTTCTCAAAAAAATGACTTAGTATCTCATTATTCTGAGATACTAAGTCATTATTTTGAGATACTAAGTCATTATTTTGAGAAATTTTCTCATTATAAAGACGTACAGGACCGTTTTTTTCATCACACTGGCGGAAATGAATCTCAGCTCCATTCGTTGCTTTGTTTAGCTGCAGAAGACAGACTGTAACACTTTGTGGTCGATGGAAAATCACGTTAGCTGCTAGTCAACCACAGGAAGGCTTGGGCTCTCTGTAACCAGGTCTGAGCTGCTCTGTAAACCAGGTTGTGAATGTGTGTGTCTCTCCAGTCTACATCGTGTTCAGGCTGGAGCCGGAGAACACCACGGTGTACCAGGGCCTCACCGCCGTGCTGCACTGCCAGGCCGCCGGGGACCCGCCGCCTTTCATCCAGTGGAAGAAGAGAGACAAGTTCCTGGAGCCGCACTGGAGCAGGTCTGTGTGGAGGGTCGACCCCTGAACTCTGACCCTGAACTCTGACCCTGAACTCTGACCCTGAACTCTGACCCTCAAATCAGTCTGATTACGTAGAGTCGAAGTGAAGTAAGACACGACCAAACGTTCACCTACTTTTGGATTTTTAACCCTGGACAAAGAGAATTGATTTAGCGCCTAACGCATCAGCAGTTGAAACTCTTCTATGTGGAGTTAATGCCTGGTGCTCCTCTTCTGTCTCAAACAACACCTGGGTATCAGGTAACATGTCAGAAAACAGGCTTTAGTGTTTCTGACCCCTTTAACAAACTGAACTGAACTGAATGCCTGAGGCTGCTGATCAGGTTCAGGAGTGAATGTAACTGAATCCTGAGCTCCAGTGGGAGCGTTGCTGAAAGAAGACAAATAAACAGAATAACTTCACAAAATGTCTTCCCAACACAACGAGAGGTTAAGGGTCAGCTGATCGAGGCCCGGCGTCAAACTACCAACCTCCACCAGCATCTGGACGCTTCATCTGTTTTTCCTGCATGAATACTGATCCCAGTTCAGCACAATTCCCATTACTGAAGAAGGTTTTATCTTCCTCCTCTCCTCTCATCCTCTCATCTCTTCCTCTCCTCCTCTCTTCTCTTCCTCTCTTCTCTCCTCTTCCCTTCCTCTCCTCCTCTCTTCTCTTCTCTTCCTCTCCTCCTCTTTTCCCTTCTCTTCCTTCTCTCTTCTCATCTCCTCTTCTCTTCCCTTCCTCTCCTCTTCTCTTCCTCTCCTCTCTTCTCTTCCCTTCTCTTCCTCCTCCTGTCTTCTCATCTCCTCTTCTCTTCCCTTCTTCTCCTCCTCTTCCCCGCTCTTCCTCTCCTCCTCTCTTCTCATCTCCTCACCTCTTCTCCTCTCTTCCTCTCCTCCTCTCTTCTCATCTCCTCTTCTCTTCCCCTTCTCTTCCTCTCCTCTCCTCTCTCCTCCTCTCCTCTCCTCTCCTCCTCCAGGTTCCAGAAGCTAGCCAATGGCTCTCTGGTTATCTCTGATGTCACCATGGAGGATACAGGAAGTTACACCTGCATCGCTGGGAACAGCTGCAACATCGGCCACAAGATGGCGCACCTCTACGTCGTAGGTAATGAAGAGGAGGAGCAGCAGTAGTAGTAGCAGCAGTATTAGAAAACTGTGGATCTAAGAAGTGTGTGTGTGTGTGTGTGTGTGTGTGTGTGTGTGTGTGTGTGACCACAGAGCGTCCTGTCCATCACTCCCTGGAGGACGGAGACAAAGCTCCCTACAGGCTGATCCAGACGGTCGGCCTGTCGGTGGGCGCCGCTGTCGCTTACATCATCATCGTCCTCGGCCTCATGTTCTACTGCAAGAGGAGACGACAGGCCAAGAAGAAGAGCGAGGAGGAAGAGGAGGAGGAGGAGGCGCAACGCCTCAATGGTGAGGAGGAGGAGGAGGAGCAGGAGCAGGAGCAGGAGCAGCAGCAGCCAACATTAGGATGTTGGACTGAGCTCATTTCAAAACCTCGAAAACATCTGAAAGCTTCAGATTCACATGAATTGCATTGTAGCCCCATTCACTCCCTGTCATTTTTGTCCCCCACCAAAGGGGGACTATGGATCGGTCTCCGTCCGTTAGTTCTTTCGTTAGTTAGTCACACTGTAATGTTGACTTTGTGCCGCTAGGGGGCGGCATTGACAATGAATGGGGACTCAACTTGGCAACTTTGTTGCTAGACTGTTGCTAGTGACTTTTCAGACCCCCTGGCGACTTTATTTCTCAAAAGTGACTAGCGACAAATCTGGCGACTTTTTCTGACCATGGGAAGCAATGTTAATGTGTTGAATCCCAAAGCATTTGGCAATAAATTGGTACGGCTGATGCCGTTTTTCTCTACTTGCCTGTCTAATCCAGAGAGGTCTGATGATCACAGCGTAGCTCCTCCCTGCTGAGAGCAGGGACTGTAGGATAGGGTCCAGAATTGCATAGTGAAAGCGAGGCTTATAGGAACCAATCTAAACACCGATGGTGTCATTATTCTATAGACATTACACTGGGCAATCAACATTTACTTCATAGTGATAAGTTAAAGCAAAAAAGTTGTCTATAGGGTCTTTAAAGATTGACAAGAATTCAGCAAAGATGAGAAAAGGTCAGGAGGTTGAAGAACCTGTTAGGAAACGAGCGCTGATGCTAACTGCTCTGGTCTGGACTGAGACAGACCGGCTGATCTGGCAGAGCGATGGAAAAGATCGGAGCAGCCTGCGTATGAGAAAGGAACTTTTCTTGAATTTGGCTCCTCACCCCATGTCAGAGAAAACCAACAGTTTGCTCTCGGAGGTGACTGGCAGCAGCTTGGTGGACAGGGAGGTTAAATCTTTATCTTTTAGGTCAGTGGTTTCAGGCTGTTGGCAGGTAAGCTAAATCTGATGTTTTACAGCTGCTCTTCACCCTGAGTAGGCAGCAGCTGATCCTCAGCTTAGGTGATGGAGGCTTGTAGTGGTCAGATGGTTACCATGTTTACCAGGAATTTACCCAATTATTTTTACCCAGAACACACGGGTCGGGTCAGGTGGGGTTTTGGTAGGGTGGGTCAGAGCCGGCTTAGTTTAACCCTCCTTTTCTCCGGCTTGACATCTTTAAGCAGAAATAAAACTTGTGTCAACTCCACCATAAACTAACCTGTGTGTGTGTGTGTGTGTGTGTGTGTGTGTGTGTGTGTGTGTGTGTGTGTGTGTGTGTGTGTGTGTGTGTGTGTGTGTGTGTGTGTGTGTGTGTGTGTGTGTGTGTGTGTAGGCCAGCAGGAAGTGGCCCTCAGCAGTCTGGGCTCTGCAGCCCATCACCACGGCAACCAGGACAGACTGAGCTTCCCCCGCTCCAACCTCAGCTGCATCACCACCCTGGGTATGTTATGTGAATGTTAGTGTGTTAGCATGTTGGAGTGTTAGCTTTAGCATGTTAGAGTGTTAGCTTTAGCCTGTCGATACACTGTGGGCGGAGCTGGAGTTCCAAGTTCCAAGTTTTGCTAGCTAACTTGCATCTAGTGAGGAAATTCATTAAACAGTACACAAGAATTTAACATTAGCACCAACAATGGAGGCCACTGATCTCAGCGCATCATTTTTAAGTGTTTGAAGTGTTTTATTTTTTATAAGACACTGAAATCTGACTGACTGTTGATGAAGTTTAGCTTTGGTCAACTTCTCTCTGCCAGCTAGCTGACGGCTGGAATGTCAGCCGAGTCTGTCAGGTTGATCGGCTCAGTAGAGACAGAAAGGACTTCTGGTGATTTGCTGATCGAGCTGACTGTGGTCTGAAGTTAGTGTTAGCATGTTAGCATAGTGTTAGTCTTAGCATGGTAGTGTTATCCTATTATGTTAGCATGGTAGTGTTATCCTATTATGTTAGCATGGTAGAGTTGGTCTTGCTAGCTGTCACCCTCGCCTCCTCCAACAGGTAGAGGAGAGTTTGGAGAGGTCTTCATTGCTAAAGCCAAAGGCCTGGGCAGAGGAGGAGGTGCAGGAGGAGGAGGAGGACGAGGAGCAGCAGAGGAAGAGCAGGAGGCGGTGGTGGTGGTGAAGGAGCTCCAGTCCAGAGAGGAGGCGGTGCAGCAGGAGTTCTGGCGGCAGGTTGAGATGTTCTCCAAGCTGAGCCACCAGAACATGAGCAGACTGCTGGCAGTGAACCGCAGCACACAACCACAGAGCTTCATACTGGAGTATGCTGAGATGGTACGTACACACACACACACAAACACACACACACACACACACTTACACTTACTTACTTGCTTAAGGCAGTCCATTGTTATTACCTCCGCCAAGGAGGTTATGTTTTCGGTGCCGTTTGTTTGTCTGTTAGCAGGATTACGGAAAAACTACTGGACCGATTTTCATGACACTTCGTGGAAGGGTGTAGCATGGGCCAAGGAAGAACCCATTAAATTTTGGAGCGGATCCGGATCCGACTCACAAACAAACAATAATAGCACGAACCTTGGCGGAGGTCTGCGCTCTCTGAGTGCCCTGCTAGTTGATGATGACTCCCAGCGCCTGGTGCACTCATGCCATCTCATGTGGCTGTGTAGACCTATTCTAGAAGCACACACTTTCCCACATGTGGGGCAAGTATGTGTTGGATCTGGGTGATCAGTCCCTGTTGTCGTTTGCACCTTTCTGCACATCTCAGGGATGCATGTCCTCCAGGTGAGAGGAGCCTGAGAGGCAGGAGGAACGCCAGCTGGTTCCTAGCCAGCGGAGCTGCCTGCATGCCACAGTCAGCTCTATGCTGGACAACTTGGTACGTTCGTACCTCTCAGCATAGGGGATCCGGGGCTCCCATGTGATTCCCAGAATCGCAGACAGCGGATATGAAATGCCTGCAGGGATCTGATGTGGTGTCTGTATGGTGTTCAGGCTTCAGAGCCATACAACAGTGTGGACATACATACTGCCTGGTACACTGCTGCCTTGGGTGTTGTTTTCAGGTTTTTGTTACTGACGACCTTTGACCTTAGGCGACCAAACATGGCAGAGGCAAGACTTCATCGATGTTGCAGCTGTCCGAGAAGATACTGCCAAGGTATTTGAAATGTGGTATGTTTTCCAGAGGGATGTTGTCGATATGGAAGACAGGTGTGTTCTGGGAAGAGCTCTGTTGGTTGATTATTTGTGTCTTTTTGATGTTGACCTGTTGGCGGACAGCTCTACCACATCGAGGGCATGCTGAAGGGCAATCAGTGTGCAGTCATCTGCATACTGAAGCCTACAGATTAGGTTGCCATCCAGACGGAATTGAATGCTGACTCCATCTGTGCTGTGTAACTGTTTGTGGGAGACGACGGTGACGGCTGTGAAAACGATGTTAAAGATTACAGGGGCTAAGACACATCCTTGTTTCACTCTGATCTTAACATCAAAAGGCTCAGATTGTTGTCCACCTGTTCGGACATGGGCTTGCATACCATCATGATATTGCTGGAGGGTGGAGAGGAATTTAGGTGGGACCCCAAACCGTAAGTTAGTCCCACCTGTCCATAGACTGTGTCCTACATAAGAGTGGTGCCGTCTGCAGACTTTACTGGTGTGACATTCCTTCTCTGAGGCCGTCTCGAGAAAGGAGTCTGTGAGAGATTGAATTTCAGAGGCTTTCTTGATCCACCAGTCGTTTTCCATGTTCCATAGAGCTTTGTGTCTCTGCTTTGATGGTAGATAGTTGGTTTCTGTGGGTAGATTGAGAGTTGGTTAGAGAGGTGATGTGTGCCTTGTGCTTTTCCTTGAGAAGGTTGTGGATGCCGGGCACAGCGTCCCCGGCATCCAGCGTCCTCGTGGCAGAGCATTCTGGGATGTTGTTGTGTGTTTCTAAGTTGATGGGTGACTGTGAGGGATTGGAGGCCATTGCAGTCAAGATTCTTGTGGAAGCCTGCTTGCGCCGTTGTGAGCAGACCTCCATATAGAGCTTTGTTGTTATCATCCTGTGGTCCATCCAGCACTCCGCCCCACACATGGCCCATGGGAAGAGTGATTTGTATTTCTCTCTGGTCGTCCGGTCTGGTGATTACATAGGTGCCAATGTTTGGACCTAGGATGCTGCCAGGAGGTCTTCAGTTTGTTTTTTAACTGGAACAGGGTGTTGGTAATGACAAGGCGGAGCTCCGAGCAGAGCATTAATAGTCGTTGTCATTCAGGTTGCTGATGCCATGTTTGCCTAGTATGCCTTCCCAGAGCCCGCAGTCTGAGCCCACAATGGCACTGAAGTCACCCAGTAGTAAGAGCTTGTCACCGGATGATGGATGATGGAGTCCGAAGTGCTGTAGAAACAGTCCTTTGTTCACTGGCATCCAAGGTTGGAGCGTATGCACTGATGATTTTGGTGTGTCGTCCTCGGGTCAGGGGAATGCGCCGTGTAATCAGCCCTTCATTGATGCCTACTGCTGATACCGGGAGCTTGTTGGGCAGACAGTCTTCACAGCAAAGCCTATCCATGGAGGCGGCGAGAGTCTGGGAGGAGCCCTTTCCAGAAGAACGTCTAGTATGAGCCTGCGCAGAATAGATTTACCGTAAAACTTCAATTAAAAGCAGAGTCCCAATTAAACGCTGAGTCCCTTTCACTGGCTGGGTGTGGCTACACGTTTTGACAAATAAAGGCCGGTCTCAATTAGAAGCCGGTTGCCATTGACACTGCGAAGCAGTTTTATTTTTATTTTTTTTACTTGCACTCAAACATCAATCGCATTTGTTGATCGCCATGGCGGCACAGAGAAAAAAATAGTCTACGACCTGAAATTCAAGCTGTCAGTTGTCAAATTTGCTGAACAAAACTCAGGAGAAGCAGCAGCAAGACATTTCTCCGTTGATCTTTCATTGAAATTTCATTGAAATTTAGTCTGTGTGTGTACTGTGTGTAGCCTATTTGACCCGCACCCGCCCGACCCTAATCCGCCCCATCCATGGATAAACCTGCAGATTGACCCGCGCATCATGGATGAGGAAGACGACAGTACTGAGGAAAATAACATGAACTGTTCACATCATCATGTAAAGGCCAAGTCAGTTATCCTGTGTGAAGAAATACACTGAAGAGTGTAGTTTAAGGAGAAGTGATAACATTATCAATCCGCTTTCTATGGCAAACAGAAATCCAACAACAGAAATGTTGTTTGTTGTCACTGCAATGTCACCAGAGATTTTCCATCCTCCTCTCTCCTCCCGTCTCCAGGGCGACCTGAAGCAGTACCTCAGGATGACCAGGAGTAAAGAGGAGAAACCAAAGACCCACCGCCTCAGCACCAAGCAGAAGGTCCACACACACACAAACACACACAAACGCACACACACACACACACACACACACACACACGCACGCACGCACACAGTTTCAAAGTGCCAAAAGGCCAGTAGCTCCCCCTAGAGGTGGAACAGTAATCAGCAACATTCACTTGGTCTTGAAATTTATCTAGACACTGAAATCTCTTTTATTCTCTAAGTTAATGTAATCCTCAAACTAGATGTTTAAACTGTTAAATAACCCCCCCCCCCCTTCCCAGGTGGGTGTGTGTCTCCAGGTTGCCAGGGCGATGGAGCATCTGTCCAATCAGCGTTTTGTCCATCGCGACCTGGCAGCACGAAACTGTATAGTCAGCGGTCGGAAGACGGTGAAGGTGTCATCACTGGGACTCAGCAAGGACATCTACAGCAGGTAGGAGACAGCAGAACCTCTCTTTAAGGCTGGTTCTCCACCAGGAACCTCTCTTTAAGGCTGGTTCTCCATTAGGAACCTCTCTTTAAGGCTGGTTCTCCACCAGGAACCTCTCTTTAAGACTATATCCACGCTTATGAAACTCATTCTGTAAGGAATTAGATCCACAGTACTTGGTGTCTGTATTTATTTCTTACCACATATATCTCATATTGTTGAGTGTATTTTCATATATTCTGCATCTCATTATGTTATTATGCTATTATTTTACACACCTTCATCATGCTGTAATAAATATATTACATATATTTTATATATATAATTGTTATTCATATACTTCTACTTGACATGTTATACTGTTGTAACTGTCAGTTGTGTTAGTACTCTCATGAGCTCTATTCTTATTTCTGTTATGTTCTTTTCTGCTGTATCCTGTTACCATTTGCTACTGAAATGACTGAAATATAATCTGATCTATCTAATCTGATCTACTCTAATCTGATCTGTTTAATCTGATCCCCCCACCTCCTCCAGTGAGTACCACCAGCACCGGCAGGCTCTGGTCCCGGTGCGCTGGCTGCCTGCTGAGTCGGTGTTTGAGGACGATTTCTCCGCCAAGTCGGACGTCTGGTCGTTCGGTGTGTTGATGTGGGAGGTGTTCAGCCTGGGAGAGCTGCCCTACGCCACGCTGGAGCACCCCAGGGTGCTGCAAGGTAACACACACTACAGGCCCAATCACATATAGCAGGAGAACTATAAAACTAGAACTATACTATACTACTAAAGGATTTACATTGCTCTGTGTTCCCATAACGATAAAACTATAAAAACATCCAAAACCACAACTACAGCTACATTTCTGGTTTGGTGGAGCTTTGGGTAGCTCACTGCAGTGAGGAACTGATCCACGTCCAGTGAAAGTGGCGCTGTCAGACAGAAGCCATCCGTCCGCTCTGCAGCCTTTCATGATTCAAATTAAACTTAAAACTGCTGCAGAAATAGAACACTACAGCAACCACCTAGTAACACCTTAGCAACCACTGTTAATTGCCTAGCAACCACCTAGTAGCACCCTAAGAACTGTTAATTACCTAGCAACCACCTAGTAACACCCTAAGAACTGTTAATTACCTAGCAACCACCTAGTAACAGCTGTTAATTACCTAGTAACCAACTGGTAACACCCTAGCAACCATTTGTAATCACCTAGTAACCGCTAGTAACAGTTGTTCTTAGGGTACCACCCTAAGAACAACTGTTAATTACCTAGCAACTACCTAGCAACTGTAAGAGCTGTAGAACATGACACTTTCATTTCACTGTATTTATAAAAATCAGTTCTATTTCATAACATTTGTTTTGATGTCTCACTGTGGGATACCCTCCCTCGCGTATCTTCCAGAAGCATATATTCCACTACGCCAGTCCTAAGTGTTTGGCAGTCATGACGTGTGCATCAGGACCCTCCTCCTATATACAGGACTGACACTGCATCACCCGTCATTCAATCACGTCTTTTCGCTTCAAAAGTGTATCTCTCGCCTGTTGCTACAGCTAACTAGCTTAACTGTTCACAGACGGAGCTCACAACTCCATTGCCGAGCGCTAGTTTTTCCGCATCTCCTTCGGAGATGTAAGGCAAGTCGTTAAGAGAGATTTGCGGTTTACCTGAAAGCTGGCTCCAGCTCGGCTCGCGAGTCTTGCCCCACCTGGGTTAGCATGGGCTCTTATCACACTAGATATTAGCCAACCGTTGCCTTTCTGGGTCTGTCTATGGACTCGGTGCGCTTTTCGTCCCATCTGTAGCTTGTGAGCGCATACAGAGCCAAGTTGGCCTACTTCGCCGTGGGGAGGACGGTCTCCTTCACATTGTGCCTGCGACTGTTGGGGTTTATCGACTTAGTCTTTTCTGATAATGGGCATGCCGTGGGCATGGTCCTGTTCAGAAAGGTGGTTACCACCGACGTAAGCTTGTTGGGCTGGGGGCAGGGTACACAAAGGCAGGTCGGTAAATGGGGTCTGGGACAGCTGTCTCCGTCATGCCCATATCAACTGCCTGGAGCTGCTAGCGCTTTCCAGTGTTCTTGGGGGTGATTTTATCCTTCCTTCAGGATTTAATCGATAAGTGGAGAGTTTTCTCCACTGTTCACATGGAGGGGGGGGGGGGGGGGCACGGAGGCTACTCCCAGTTTCTAGACTGTTTCGCCTTCGTGGGATTTGGCTGTTGTATTGGAGGCTCTGGTGAGTCCATTTGAGCCTATTGAGCAGGTTGACATGAAGCCATTGTTAAGACGACTTCATTGTTGGCTCTGGCATCAGCAAAGCATGTGGGTGATATTCACGTGCGGTCGGTAGAGCTGCCACGGTTACCGCATTACCGCGCTAACGCAATCACGCCACGCCCACCGCAAGTCAAGCTGATCACCGCTTCACCGCTGGGTTTTCTTTTTCGTTTATTTTAGGCCTATTGTTTATGTTCCAATTTTTGCTTGTAAAAGTTATGTGATCTGAAATAAACGCAATACTATATTTTAAATAATAATAATAATTACTATAATTGTGTAGCCTATTTTCTTCACGTCATGTGTTCGAAAGTTTCCACTCACAGTTGCGCAGTTAACGTTGTGATCGGAGAACGTGCCCCCCCCCGGGAATTTGGGGGTTGGGCCAACTCCGGCCCGCCAATCAAGTCACACTGGCCCGCCAATCAGTTCTGTTTACAAATAAATAAACCTGAAGAAAAAAAAAATCACGCGAATAACGGCCATTTTTGCCACAATAAATCCTTCAAACTAGCAGAGTGCTCCTGTGTAATGTAAACTAGATTCTGTTCTACATACTCCGGTACGGTAGGTGCAGTGTTGCCAACTTGGCGACTTTGTCGCTAGACTTAGTGACTTTTCAAATCTCCCTGGCGACTTTATTTCTCAAAAGTGACTAGCGACAAATCTGGCGACTTTTTCTGACCATGGGAAGCAATGTTAATGTGTTGAATCCCAAAGCATTTGGCCTAAATTGGTACGGCTGATGCTGATTTTCTCTACTTGCCTGTCTAATCCAGAGAGGTCTGATGATCACAGCGTAGCTCCTCCCTCTGCTGAGAGCAGGGACTGTAGGATAGGGTCCACTTGTAATTGCTACCGGCGTACGCCGAAACTGACCCGGGTGGGCGGAGTCAGTACTTATATTAAAATGGGCTACGGCGCAGTGTGCATAACAAGTGCAGCATTATATATTGATATGCAAATTATCGTATGACATCATCTATCAATGCTGAAGAAAAGAAAAGTTGATGCCGAAAATCGTCAATTCAACAGCGACTGGACTGAGAAATATGTGTAAATAAAGAAAAAGAAATTAAGCACTTGGCCTAATTACTTAAAGAATGCCTATTTATTTTCTTTTTTAATTTATGATTAGGCTACTTTTGCAATGTAGCGAAATAAAAGTTTTGAAAATGTGGTGGCACGTTGTGTCAAGTGTACATACATAATGAAATGAAATGTCCGGCCCCCAGGCCCTTAGCTTTCTGACAATGTGGCCCCCCGAACAATATAATTGAATAGCCCTGCCTTACGGCCTAACCCTGCTTTTGTCCCTAAGGTAATCAACTCATGCTCGCCTGTGGAGCTCGTTGCTTTCCGTTTCCATTCTCCGCTGTTCAGCTCTCCGGAGCAGCGATGGCTGCACTTGTTGTGTCCGGTGCGCGTTTTACACGCATATCTGGATAGAACTGGTGGTTTCAGGAAAGATGACCAGTTGTTTTTTGTCTTGGGCTGCACCCTGCAAGGGTAAGCCTATCACAAAGCAGAGGCTTTCTCATTGGATTGTGGGGGCCATTGCACTGGCCTATTCAAGCATGGGTCTTCAGGCCCTGGCTGGTTTACATGCACATTCTACCAGAGGTTTGGCTACCTGCCCTGTTTAGAAGGGTCTCTAAGCAGGGCCCAGGACATATGTGCTGCAGCTAGCTCATCCTCGCCTCTCACGTTTGTGAGGTTTTATAAGTTGGATGTCACGGCCCGACTATTGCTCATGCTGTTTTTCGAGATAAGCAATATGGGAGTTTCCATATATCCCATAGTGAGACATCAAAACGAATGCTATGAAAGAGAACTTTAGGTTACTTGCATAACCCTGGTTCTCTGAGTAGCATGAGTGAGATGTGTCACCAGACCACCCTTCTTGCTGCTGGGGTGAAGCGAGAAGAGGTGTGCTTACTTGAATGAGAGGTGAGACAGCGTCAGTCCTATATATAGGAGGATAGGAGGAGGGTCCTGACACACACGTCACAACTGCCACTCAGGGCTGGCGCAGTGTAAGATATGCTTCTGGAAGATACTCGAGGGAGTGCATCCCATAGTGAGACATCTCACTCATGCTGCTCAGAGAACCGGGGTTGTGCAAGTAACCTAAAGATTTCATTACACTTCATTTAATTACTTAAGCTCCAAGTCATTAACCTGAAGACAGCAGCACAAAGGAAATTTACATTTGATTTTAATGAAACCCCCCGCCCCCCGCCTCCCTCCCCACCCTCCCCACCCTCCCCACCCTCCCCTCCCCTCCCCAGACCTGCAGTCCGGCTCCCTCCTCCTCCCCCCCCTTCCTCTCTGTCCCTCCAGGGTTTATAAGTTGATTCTTCGTTGTTGCTCAGTCAGTCCAAAAGAGCGGCCGAGTTTCAGCGACGTGCAGACGGTTCTGAGCGACCTGCCAGCCGACACCGCCGTCTGACTGACACCGCCATCTGACCGCCATCTGACACGCCGGGTGTGTGTGTGTGTTTTAATGCCTCTAGTGACTTCAGCCTGGGCGATCGACCCAGACAAAGAGCAGAGAGACAGAGGGACTTCAGAGCCGCTGCAGTCTAATCAGCTGATCCAGGATCAGACTGATCTGGCTGATATGAACAGAGTTTATATCACCATTAACATAAGAAATTCAAAATTTCGATAGCGATATATATAGACATCGGTTAACATATTGTTAACGTAAAAACCTCCAACCTCCAATTTTGGTGATTTACATGTTTTTATTTCCATCCCCTGATCGGGCTGAGAAAATTTTTTAACCTTGGTCTGATGAAAAAAAAATAAAAGTCATGGTGGTCAAACTGAAAACAGTTTCTGAAAAGCTGACTGGTTTGAGGTTTTCAGCTGACAGCGATGAAATGCCAAATCACGTTAAATAATCAAATTGATGTTCATCACAATGAACTGAATGGTAATATGAAGTTCAATAAAACAAATCTGATCATTCCCTAATTTGTTCCAGATCTCACTTCATGAGATTTTTTGATAAGCTTTTGCTTTTTATCATTAATTTAACAGATTTATGTATCATGATGACTCCATGTCATTATTTCATCAGCATATGATTCTACTGAAAGACGATAAACGATAATACTGATTTATTGGCAACTCTAGTCCAGTCTGATCTGATGTGATGCAGGTTGATTGATTCGATATTGATTGTAGAATTGATCAATAGCAACGTCCTATAGAGAACAATGGTTCTTTATAGGACGTCCTGAACCTCAACTGATTCTAATGAGACACAAGGATGCATGAATTCATCATCATCATCATCCTGGGTTCAGAGGAGCTCAGGTTCAGTTTCAATGGATTTTTTTTGGCATGAAAATGGTCAAATCTAAAGATTTTGAATATCAGCAGAAAATATCGTCTGTCAGCAGCTTCAGTCCGGTCGGTATCAGCCTGCAGAAACTGATATCAGTCGAACCCGATTCCAAATTCCAGACTTTTCCAGACAGGATGGGAAGGTTTTGGTCTTCAGTGTGAGATTTGGATCAAGAATACAATTCTGGAGGAAACACTGAATATTGGGATTTTTTGGTCACAAAACTGGACAAATGTAAAGATACTGAATATTCACAGAAAATAGTATTGGCCTTCAGATCCCGTATTGATCGAACCCACAGCTGTTCATTTAGCTGAAGCTCTGATGGCTTCACTTCACGCTGCTGCAGGGTTCGAACCTGCGACCCTGACAGAACGGTACGGCGTTTCTTTAGCCGTTTTTATGCAAAGAGCAGCTGACAGAAACTGATTTATTTTCTGAAACATCTCAAGTGCCTGCTGTATGAAGGACTTTGTATATCTGACTTTGTATTGGTTTTTATTTTATTTTTTACTTGAATCTTTTTATACATTATGTGTGTGTGCTGTGTTTCATGAAAAAAAAACTTGCTAATATTTTTTTTATTAAACACAATTTAATATTTTTTCTAGAGAACTGTAGGAATTTGTTGTTTAAACAGCAACCCATGAGGTACATGATGTTAATAAAATGTTTTGGTATAAAATACAAAGTGTCTCTCTGCTGATTGGTCAGAAGGCTCAGAATCTGTGAGAGAGAAGGGGAAATAAAACGGTTAAATAGACTGTTTTAGACCAAGTATAAACTTCTGTCACCTAGCCCCGTTGGGACTGACACCACACTGCGTGGATGTCAGTCCCAAGTCTTTACCTCCAAATCCTTGCTGGCAGCACTTTGTCGTCCGTTAGGTAAGGTTTCCACACCAAATTTTGCCATTCTGACAAGCTTTTTGACATCCTTGAACACTTTTCTGTTACACAAGTAAAACATATTGTTTGAAAGCATTTGTAATAAAGTACAAAATCTCACCTTTGTGTGGCTTGTCTGAGTTGTTTTCATTCGGGTGTCATGGCTGCCACTCTTCTTCTACGCTCTTCCCTGTGCGGCGAGCTGGAAAACCTCTTTGCTGCCCCCTTTGGCTGCTGGAACCACAGATGCAACGTGTGTGTTTGTTTCCAGGGGGATATTGACCAAAGGGGGCAGCAAAGAGCAGTTTCCCAGCTTGCCTATAGCCTATAATAATTGATGCAACTCTTGATGCTCTCCATACACCTTGACTCCCTGTCTCTCAAGAGTAAAGACCAAGCTAGGAATCTTGGTGTTATTATGGATTCCAATCTCAATTTTAACAAACATATCAATACCATTACAAGATCAGCTTTTTATCACCTTAAAAATATAACCAAAGTAAGGGGTCTTATGTCAAAACCTGATTTCGAAAAGCTGATACATACTTTCATTACCAGCAGGTTAGACTACTGCAGTGGTCTTTTCTCTGGTCTCCCCAAAAAAAACTCTGGGGGTCTTAGTCAGAGTTCTGACTAAGACTAAGAAAACAGAACACATTACACCAGTTCTTAGGTCACTGCATTGGCTTCCAGTGTGCCATATAATTTATTTTAAAATTCTGCTGCTCGTCTATAAAGCGCTAAATGGCTTAGCTCCAAACTACATTTCTGACCTGCTCTTAGGATATGAGCCACCCAGACCTCTGAGGTCCTCTGGGACCAGTCTGTTAGTTGTTCCCAGGGTGAAAACTAAATCAGATGAAGCTGCTTTTAGTAATTATGCTCCCAATTACTGGAATAAACTTCCAGAAGCACTGAGATGTGCTCCCACTGTCAGCTCTTTTAAAAGTCGCTCAAAACATTCCTTTTCTCTGTGGCCTTCTGCTAAATCATCTGTATGTAGATGTAACAGGTGTTATTATCTTTATTTATTTATTTATTTATCTTATTTATTTTATTTATGTTTTACCTATTTTATCTCTATCTTTATTTCTTTTTAATCTCATTTTAAATAGTTGTGGAGTGTGTATGTATTTTTTCTGTTACATGTGAAGCACATTGTATTTGCCTTGTGTATGAAATGTGCTGTATAAATAAAGTTTGCCTTGCCTTGATAATCCATCAGAGGAGAAAAGAGAAAGAACAAGAAGAAGACGACAAGAAGAGAAGGATGATGCAGAGAAACGAGAGAAAACCGAATCCGGCCTGCTGCTGTGTGAGCGGGAGGAGGAGGAGGAGGATAATGATGAAGCCTCTCTGTCTGGGAAATAGAGCAGGGTACAGAAGCCCACTGAGGACATTTTGATAGATTTTATTTATTTACAATTTATTTTCTTCGTTTTCTTGAGATATCACATTATTCATGTCATTATCTTGAGAAAACACATTTTGATCCTCAAAAGGAGATCAGACAATCTTCATTTAACCTTTATTCCTGTAGAAAACAAGATGGATGTTCAGCTTGGAGAAGAGAGATTGATCAAATAAAACAAAGATTCAAAGGAAAAATAGTTTAACCTGCCAATCATCAATAAGTGACTGATGAAAAACAATTATTTGATTCTGTCTAGTTGTAAATGGGTGGCTTTGATGAGGGCCTAGGCAACAGGAACGATGACAAACCAGAATGATCAGTCTTTACAGGTTTATTTAGGATGAAAATCAAAAAATGGAAAATGTCAAGATGGCGTACAAAAATGAATAATTCAATACAAAAATGAAAAGAAAAACATAGAGTTAGACTTTGTCAAGTCAAACTCGATATAACAAACAGACAGCTTTAGGTTTGCTCAAAACAACAAACTGGTAGTTGGGACAGAGCATTCAGCATTGTGCCCACAACCTCTCTCTACCATGTCTGAGCACAGACCGCTTAAATACAGGCCTCAATCAAGCCTCCACTCCCAGGACCATACCACTTTACTAGTCCAGGGTGGTATGAAGTTTCACGTAAAACACAGGTAAACTTTTAGACAGAAATCAAAATATCACGTTACCCCTACAATATACTACTATATGTAGGTTTCTAATCATCATTATACTCCATTAACAATAACAACAAAGGATAAGCACACACTCAAGAACAGAAACCTTCCCACATAATGGTAGCGCCTAATGACATCAGTCACCCATAAATACTGTGCCGACACCCGGCAGCACTCTGTGAGTTGTGGGAAAACCAAGAGGAGGTATGTATGGTCTGTGTAATTATTCTGTGGTGTATTTAATGTTTAGTGCTGGACCAGTATTCTATGTGTCTGTGTTGTTTGTGACATTAAAGTGGTTAATTCAATGGTGCAGTATCAAGGTGGTGAAATTGGTAACAAACAATTTGTGTAAACCTAGCTAGCATAGGTTACTCCAAATGTTTGATGTTGTCAGGACTGCTCTGATGGAAGTGATTAACCTAAAACATATAGAATCTGGAGATGGAAAAGGAAATGTGCATATGAATAGGGAAATATGTATACACAGCAAATGTATATGTGCGATGACCGTGAGGAGTGACATCGTCACACTAGTTAAATATCAGATTAATTTCATTTTTCAAACAAAATGTCTGTTCTTGTCCATGTGATGTTAAAACTCTGTTCAGTTACCGTTCACATACAATCCACTCTGTTTACACATGGAAGACTGATGGATTATGTTTGTTTACAACGAAATGAGCAGTAAATATGAAAATGTTAATAGTCTCACTTTAAGATATAAGTGTGTGTGATCCTGTCATCTCAGCAGCTGTCTTTGGTCAGCAGTGTGAGTGTTTCTCTCTCCCTCCTCTACCTGACAAGAGACACTGAGGAACCAAACTCAGACCTAAACCCAGGATAGAGTGGTTCAGTGAATGTGGAGTGGAAGGTGTGGATGTGGATCAGTGTGTCAGAGGAAACTCTGTAGAAGGACAGAGAGCCAGCAGGCCAGTCCAGATACACTGCTACTCTGTTAGAGCCAGAGGAGGAGGGGTAAGGTATGAATGTTGATCTGTTATTGTGACAGACATAGTAACAATCATCATAGCAGAACAGACTCCAGGACTTTTCATTCCATCCAAGCCCGCAGTCATCACCCTCTCCTCTCCTTCTGATTCCTCTATAAGTCACTCCCATAAAAACCCGTCCTTTCCACTCGACCTCCCAGTAACAGCGACCAGTCAGACCATTTCTACACAGCAGCTGTTTCCAGTAGTCAAATCTCTCTAGGTGATCAGGATATGGCTGCTCCTCTCTCACTGCTGTCACCTTTCTGTTGTCTTCAGACAGGAAGAGCTTTCTGTGTGCTGTGTTTGGGTCCAGTGTGAGTTCACAGGCATCTGATGAGAGAACAAGACTCAATACAGCAGCAGCTTCTCATCTAATACACCTGCTCTCTTTATGATGTCAGCCATCATCCTGATTCACAGTAGGATCTGAATGAATGGACGTCACATACTGTGGTGTAGATGGACTTTCTATCTCAGTAGCTGAATGTGTGTTTCTTTGTTTTCATGAATCAAACTAATTACTTACACTTCCTCAGACCTGGTTTCAACCACTGCACTCCAACATGGTCCACACTGGGGAATAAACAAAGTCAGACCAGCAGATTCTCTTTGATGATGGAAACATGGACATTTAATAACCTTCAATATGAAGGATTTCCACTCATATCCTCCATTAAACATGAAACAGTATTCCTCCTCTTCTCAGTGTGACAGAGAAAATGTGTATGACTCTCAGCCTTCTAGCAGAGGTTGCCTCTCCATACCTGAGAGAGTCCAGTCTCCAGTGTGGATCCTCCAGTCCAGCAGAGAGCAGCTTCACTCCTGAGGCTCCTGGATGATTGTAGCTCAGGTCCAGCTCTCTCAGATGGGAGGGATTGGAGCTCAGAGCTGAGGCCAGAGAAGCACAGCCTTCCTCTGTGAGCAGACAGCCTGACAGCCTACACACACACACAAGCAGCAAACAGCGACATAGCATTTTCTTCCCGTGATGTATAGTTTGTAGTGCTGGGTAATAAAACAATATCAGTAATTATCTCAATTTAATAAAGCTAAAAGTTGGTTTCTCAGCTGGTTTCAAAAATCACATCAGCAGGAAAATGAGAGGTCAGGTATTTTCTCTGACATTAATGTGCATATAAAGCAGAATTTAAATGGTCTGTTGAACAGTAACAGTGATCCTGACCTGAGAGTCTCCAGTCTACAGTGTGGACTCCCCAGTCGCTCCTCTTTAAAGATCTGTGTGAACACTCCTGAGTACACTGAGGCTGCTCTGATATCAATGCCACACTCTGTCAGGTCGGCTTCATAGAAGATCAGGTTGCCTTTCTCCATCTGCTCAAAAGCCAGTTTTCCCAGAGAGAGAATCATCTTCCTGCTCTCTGTGTTCCAGTGTGGATCTGTCTCAGCTCTCCCATGATACTTGACGTTCTGCTGTTTGGACTGAACCACCAGGAAGTGGATGTACATCTCAGTCAGGGTCTTGGGCAGGTCTCCTCTCTCACTGGTTTTCAACACATGGTCCAGAACTGTAGCAGTGATCCAGCAGAAGACTGGGATGTGGCACATGATGTGGAGGCTTCGTGAAGTCTTGATGTGGGAGATGATTCTGCTGGCCTGCGTCTCATCTCTGAGTCTCTTCCTGAAGTACTCCTCCTTCTGTAGGTCAGTGAAGCCTCTCACCTCTGTCACCAAGTCAACGCACTCAGGAGGGATCTGATTGGCTGCTGCAGGTCGTGTGGTTATCCAGAGGTGAGCAGAGGGAAGCAGTTTCCCCTTGATGAGGTTTGTCAGCAGCACATCCACTGAGGTTGACTCTGTAACATCAGTCAGGATCTCGTTGTTCTGGAAGTCTAGAGGAAGTCGACACTCATCCAGACCGTCAAAGATGAACACAACCTGGAACTTCTCAAACCTGCAGATTTCTGCTTCTTTGGTCTCAGTAAAGAAGTGATGAAGAAGTTCCACCAAGCTGTACTTTTTCCCTTTCAGCAGATTCAGCTCTCGGAAAGTGAATGGAAATGTGAACTGTATATCCTGGTTGACTTTGTCTTCAGCCCAGTCCAGAGTGAACTTCTGTGTTAAGACTGTTTTCCCAATGCCAGCCACTCCCTTTGTCATCAATGTTCTGGTTGGTTTCTCTCTTCCAGGTAAGGGTTTAAAGATGTCTTCACATCTGATTGGTGTTTCTGGTCTCGCTGGTTTCCTGGATGCTGCTTCAATCTGTCTGACCTCATGTTCATCATTGACCTCTCCACTCCCTCCCTCTGTGATGTAAAGCTCTGTGTAGATCTGATTCAGAAGTGTTGGGTTTCCTGCTTTAGCAATCCCCTCAAACACACACTGAAACTTCTCCTTCAGACTGGATTTGAGTTCACATTGGCAGATGGCACCAAGAGTTTCTGAAAGAACAAATATCATCAATGATCAGATGTTTCAGTAAACATGAGAAATGTGAACATTTCCTGGTAAATGTATATATATCTCCACTCCATGGCATCTATTCAGCTCATCACTGGTGAGTGGACAAACAGGTCCTGACTGTGTGTGCAGGTCAATGTGGAAGGCAACTGGTGTGGTGCTGTTTTTTTCCCAGTGTGCACCACTGTGTTCAGCGTATTACACTCACATTAATAAATTCATAATTTTACCAGATTATCCACAGGGATTCTGCTCATTTACCTTTCAATCTTGAACTGAATAGATCTCGTTTGCCTCGTCTGTAAATATTTAGATTTACAGCAGAGTTTGGAAATACATCTCACATTTTCCACCATCTCCCCTTTCCTTCATGTTAAACCTGTTAAAAGCCTCTTACTGCTCTGCAGAGAGTCAGCCAGCTCCTCCTGCTTCATTCTCCTCAGGAACTGCAGTGTGATCTTCAGAAAAGCCTTTCTGCTGCTCCTCCTCTGCTCTTCCTCCTCACCGTCCACCACCTCCTCATCCTCCCTCTGCCTCTCTAAGCATTCTGGGTAATCTGGACTCAGAGCCCTCTGGAACCTTTTCAGCTCGTTCTTCACAAAGGTGACGATGTTCTCCTCAAGCAGCTGGAACAGAATAATATATGAATTAAACTTTCTTACTAAAGTCATGGAACACAATATCAGATCCATCATAGACTGAAAGCCCGCTGGTCTAAAGAGTGCAGCATGGAGACTGAATGTTTGTTTTGCATTTCACTTGTTGGTGAAGTAAAATGTGTTGTTGTACATTTACACACCGTAAATATGGAGTCCAGGTCTGTTTGATGCTCCTGGGCAGACTGACCACTGCGAACCTCTGTCCTCTCCTGGTGCACTCTGGGAAAAAACAAAACATCAGATATTAGGTCATATTATCTCTCTCTCACACACACACACACACACACACATTTTAAATACTTTATTTCAATTCGCTCATTCACAGCACAGGATTCAAATGTTTCAAGGTTCTACAGTTATGGACACTTAAAGGAATAGTTCACCCACAACTTAAATTGTCGTCATCATCTCCTCCCCTCATGTCAGTTGAAACACTGGTGAAGTTTGTATGTCAGTATAACACACAGTGAGTTAGCTGGCACAGCTTCATATCAGCCTTCTGCTAAACAACTGGAGTGAATGGAGAACATTTCTTTAGAGCTCCAAAAAGGTAGAAAATTACTTCAAGCAAAACTGCACTGTCGGTCCAAAAGTCCAATATTCACCTCATTATCTCCTAGATTCTCTTCAGTCTCAGAGCCCTGCAGATTCCTGCCTCAGGTGCTCCTCGTCAACTCATACTTCTGAGTTTTACAGTCATAAATACAACTTGTTGTATGTTTTAAACAGAAATAACACATGGACTGTGAAACAAAAGTTACTTTTTATTGACTATTTTAGAAACCAAGTGGTACAAATCTACTATGTGCTGCAAGTCACATCTTGGGTATCATGTAAAATTCTTTTCCATTTGTATTTATCATTTTATCAAGCACACTCTACACATAATTACAAGATTCTCAACAGCATCTGAAGGCAGCATCTGCTTGCTACTGTTTTGACAGTTGGTGCAGTGCAGAAGAGATAATCTAGGAGATAATGATGTGAATATTGGACTTTTGGACCCACAGTGTGATCGTTTGGCTTCACAACACTTGGATCATGCTGTTTGGAGTAATTTTATGGTATTTTTTTTTACCTTTTTGGAACTCTGAAGACAATTTACAATTTCACATTTGGCAGACGCTTTTATCCAACGACTTACACATGAGATTTTATACAACACAAGCAAGGTTCTAGTTAGGAGAGAACAACAAGAGTAAGTGCTATAAAGCTAAGCTCTGGTCCAACAGGACATAGGTGCTACGAGGCAGTGCTACAAGGCAGTGCTATGAGGAAGTGCATAGAGTATTTATTTTTTTATTTATTTATTTTTTTGTTTCCCGGGCCATTAGGTTAGAAGGTATTCGCTAAAGAGCTGGGTCTTTAGTCTTTTCTTAAGGATTGGGAGGGACTCTGCGGATCGAATGGAGTTTGGTAGCTCGTTCCACCACCGAGGAACCACAGAAGAAGAGTCTAGCTAGAGATTTAGCGCCTTGCTGTGGTGGCAGCATCAGGCGTCGCTCCTTGGCAGAGCGTAGTGAGCGGGAGGGAGCATAGACCTGAATGAGGGAGTTCAGGTAGGTCGGAGCTGCTTTGGTTGCTGTTTTGTAGGCCAGCATCAAGGATTTGAACTTGATGAGGGCAGCAACTGGGAGCCAGTGGAGGGAGATGAACAGCGGAGTGACATGAGCTCTTTTGGGCTGGTTGAAGACCAGACGCGCCGCCGCGTTCTGGATCATCTGCAGAGGTTTGATCGTACAAGCCGGGAGCCCTGCCAGTAAGGAGTTGCAGTAGTCAAGGCGTGATATTACAAGAGCCTGAACCAGGAGTTGTGCTGCATGCTCAGACAGGTAGGGTCTGATCTTCCTGATGTTGTACAGAGCAAATCGGCATGACCGAGCAACAGAAGCCACATGCTCCTTGAAGGTCAGCTGGTCATCAATCATGACACCCAAGTTTCTGGCGGTCTTTGTGGGCATGAGCTGAGTTGATTCGAGCTGGACACTGATGTGTTGTTGTACAGAGGGACTGGCTGGGATGACAAGGAGCTCAGTCTTTGACAAGTTAAGCTGAAGGTGGCGTTCCTTCATCCAAGCCGAGATATCGGCAAGGCATGCCGATATCCGCGCCGAGACTGTGGGGTCATCTGGCGGGAACGACAGGAGGAGCTGGGTATCGTCAGCATATGAATGGTATGAGAAGCCATGTGAGCGGATCACTGCACCCAGTGAGGTGGTGTATATAGAAAAGAGAAGGGGTCCGAGCACTGACCCTTGAGGTACCCCTGTGGACAAGCAGTGGGATTTAGACACTTCCCCTCTCCAAGACACTCTAAAGGATCTCCCTGAGAGGCAGGACTCAAACCAGCGGAGAGCCGATCCTGAGAAGCCAAGCTCAGCGAGTGTGGAGAGGAGGATTTGGTGGTTAACCATGTCAAAGGCGGCTGATAGGTCAAGTAAGAGCAGGACAGAGGACTGACCGGCAGCTCAAGCTGATCGCAGTGTTTCCACAACAGACAAGAGCGCAGTCTCGTTTGAAGCCAGACTGGTTAGGATCATAGAGGTTGTTCTCAGAGAGGAATTCAGAGACCTGATTAAAGACTGCACACTCAAGTGTCTTTGAGAGGAAGGTGAGTAGTGAAACCGGCCTGTAATTATCAACCTGAGATGGGCTGAGTGTAGGTTTCTTTAGCAGCGGGGTAACCCGTGCTTGCTTAAAAGCAGTGGGGAACACACCCGCTGTAAGTGAGGAGTTGATGATGTGCGTGACTGCAGGGATAAGTGTGGGCGAGATGGCCTGCAGGAGGTTGGAGGGTATGGGGTCCAATGGACAGGTAGTGGGACGAGAGTCAAGCATAAGTTTGGAGACTTGCTCCTCAGTGAGATGGGAAAAAGACAGGAGTGGGTTCCTGTTAGCTGGTGGCAGCATACTGAGTTGGTCAGGCTCAGAGAACTGATTACTGATGGTAGAAACCTTATCAGTAAAGAAGGATGCGAAGTGGTCAGCCGTGAGCAAGCTTGAGGGTGGAGGTGGTGGAGGTTTGAGGAGTGAATTAAAAGCTGAAAATAATTTCAGAGCGTCTTTGGCACTGCTGATTTTCTCCTGATAGTAAGTGGTCTTGGCACTTTTTAGATGGGAGGAAAATGCCGATAAGAGAGTTTGGTAGCCAGTGAGGTCAGTGGGATCACAGGATTTACGCCATTTTCTCTCAGCTGCTCTGAGCCCCGCCCGTTGCTCTCTGATGACACCGGTGAGCCATGGACTAGTGGGGGTTTTATGAGCAGGTTTGGATGAGAGTGGGCAGAGATTGTCTAGAGAGACGGCTAGTGAGGAGCAGAGTGTGTCTGTAGCCTCATTGACATGGAGTGAGGAGAACTCTTTATGAGGGGGCATGGTAGCCGAGACCTCATCGGAGAGCCGAGACCTCATCGGAGAGCCGAGCCGGTGTGAGGGACCGGAGGTTCAGTCTGAAGGAGACCATTTGCGGCGGAACGTGAGGATGTTTCGGCAAGGAAACCGTGAATTGAACAAGGAAGTGGTCTGACAGATGTAAAGGGGTGACAGTCAGATTTGCCGTGGAACAATTTCGAGTTACAATCAAATCAAGTGTATTGCCCGCTTTGTGTGTGGGAGCGGTGGAGACCAGTTTGAGGTCAAATGAGGACAGTAGTGACAGGAAGTCAGCCGCTTGGGGTTTGTCTAGGTAGATATTCATGTCCCCCATGACAATCAGTGGGGTGCCATCTTCAGGAATGGCTGAGAGTAGCATGTCCAGTTCAACAACAAAGTTCCCCAGTAGCCCTGGTGGGTGATATATGATAACCACAAATAATTTGATAGGAGCGGTAACCATGATTGCATGGTATTCAAAGGATGAGTTATTGCTTAGAGGAGAAAGCTTAGAGAATTTCCAGTCTTTGGAAATGAGGGCACCTGTGCCACCTCCACGCCCAACGGAACGGGGTGTGTGAGAGAAATTGGAGTCAGCTGAAAGCGCAGCTGGTGTGGCTGTGTTCTCTGGACGGATCCAGGTTTCAGTCAGGGCTAGTATCTGAATGTCAGATAGGTTTGCAAGTGCTTGGATAAATTCTGTTTTGTTTACAGCGGACTGACAATTCCATAGGCCAAAGGAAAAAGCGGAGGAAGTAGCGGATGGAGAAATGGTCTCCATCCAGTTGTTTTGGAGAAGGCTGATATGAAGCTGCTCTAGCTGACTCACTGTGTGTTATATTGACATACAATACAATACACTGGGGTGTTGTAGGAACATTGGAAAACACAGAGGATCAAAGCTCCTCAACATCACACAGGAGTGTTTACTGTCTAACAGTATGGAGGGTTAGACCAATTTTATATCTCATGACTGACAGCAACAAACCCAACTGCTTTCATCACCAGTTTATATTTTTTACCTTTTATCAATAGAGTGGTGTCCATGTTTGAAGTTAAGAGGAGGACCCATAGACTGGTCACTCTTCATGGACACACAGCTGGGTGCAGGAGAGTCTGGTCTGTCCTGCTGGATCCTGATAGAAACACAGGATGGACAAAGCAGAGCTGCTGGTAGAAAACAGTCAGACAGACCGGCTTTTGACCAGCAGGCTGACAGTTGCTGGAGAGAAAATGAGAAACACTCTTCCCTCCCTCCACAACTTCCTCCAAAGATCCTTTATACAAGAAACTGAAGCCACAAATTGATCCAGTAGAAGAGTGTGGTTATACTGGGCAGCTCCCAGTATCTAACAGTAACAGACTAGTTATACTGAGCAGCTCCCAGGTTTGAATATATTACTGTATGTATGTGAAGAAGAGTGATGCTGAAATAGATCATGCATGCTCAGCAAACTTCTACATGAGTAATAGTTAAAACATGAATACAGTAACATTTTAATGCTAGGAACAACTTACTTCTTTTCAGAAGAATGGTGTTCATCTTTAAAATCATTAAGGCGACCCTTTGACCGGTCACTCTTCATGGACACACAGCTGGGTTGAGGAGAGTCTGGTCTCTCCTGCTGGATCCTGGTAGACAGAGAAGAAGAACACTAAGGCAGGAAATTCACTTTTTAGTGAAGCAGCCACAGCAGCAGGTGGATACCCAGAAACTACCAGCTAGGTCTAAACAACAAGTATTAGAACACCAACATAGTAATAATAATAATAATAACAGTAATAGGAAAAAGAAGAAGAAAGTTGACCTCTTCCCATTGAATTTCTCCTCTCTCCTCATGCTATTTGCTCTCTAAATACCACCCCTCCTTAAATCTTATTCTGCTTTATGTTACATGGTTGTTCCAGGCTAACAGGAATAATGTAAGGTCACCGTGGCAATTACCTTTTTAATTTTGGGTGATTGAAGCTTATTCTACTGATACACTCATAAGTGTAGGAAGTTGCTTGCTTAAGCATGACGGGTTTATCAACTTATTTTTTTTAGCTGAGTTGCTTTTTTAAAGTTGTTTACAATTTGACCACCAGACTTCACTTTGGACTCTTCTACATTCAACTCCATAGATCAATATATAGCAATAAAAGTATCTTAAAAACGAGAGAGTTCTAGCAGAATATACCTTAAAAGTATTACTTGTAGTTGAAATAGTGTTTATAGTGCACTAACTATTAGCAATAGTTAGAACTATTAGTAATAGTTAGTGGAGTATACCATTAAAGAATCAAAATGTATAATATGCTTTAGCGGAATATGCCTTTAAAAGTGTGTCGTAGTAGAAACAGAGTTAGAATACAGTGAAAGTCTATGAAGTGCATTAAGCAGCATGTATTTCATCAGTCCTGCTTTTACTGAAATATAAAGTGATCAGATGACATATCAATATAATTTTGGTAAATACAGGTCTTGACCTGAATAACATGAACAAACAGCTGATATAAAATAACATCAGGATCAAAGTCCAATCTGAAGTCTGTGGCAGAGAATCAGGAAGTAGTTTTATGATGCGTCCATCAAATGGTGAAATTTAACCTCATCTACAGTGAACTAAAGAGCCTTCCTGCTCTGATTAGAACAGATTCAAAACATTACAACTAATTTACATGTTCAGGACGTTAACGTTAACACTCAAACACTGATGTGTTCACAAACTGTCGCAAAGTGTTTTATGTTTCCAACCGAAACAGAGTTTCACCCTCCTGATCACAAACAGAGGCTTCTTCTGTATGATCGTCTTATTACAGTTAAATCAGTCAACAGTAAGAATTAACCGGTTGAAGAATAAAACACTATAAACTGTAATGAAAAGTGTTTGTACAATACCTTTTCATGTTGGAAACAACATGCTGCCACACCGGTAAGAGAAAGTGGACTACTGAACTGATACTGTGAGAGAGAGAGAGAGAGAGAGAGAGAGAGAGAGAGAGAGAGAGAGAGAGAGAGAGAGAGAGAGAGAGAGAGAGAGAGAGAGAGAGAGAGAGAGAGAGAGAGAGAGAGAGAGAGAGAGAGAGAGGAGAGAGGTTTGACTCAGGAAATATCAATGTCACATTGGTATATATAAAAATCGAGACCTTGGTTATGTCGACACATTCATCACCATTTGATGTGATACTGTGGTCTGCTGTCATTTTGGCAATTTGACTGGGTTGGATTGCTAATAATCATTTTATTATGCTTCTTGTAAATGTTTAAAAAGTGTAAAAGACAAAAAACAATGTTAAAGACGTGGATTTATTACAGAAAATATGAATATGAAGCCTGTGAAGATGGTAACTGATGATCAAAGATGATCAAAGATGATCAAACAGGACTGCTGTAAAATAGGTTGTCTATAGGTTAGTAATAACAATACATAAACATATAACATAAGTTAGAATAATGAGTTTTAAATAGAAATACTACACTTTCTCATTTCTCACTGTCTCACTTGGCTCATTTTCAGTGATTGTGAATGGCACTATATGACATAAAACTACTGTCGCCCATGTTGCATAACATTGGGGGCAAATTTTTTACTCTGCTAAGCTCCAGTTAGTAGTATTACTAAAGAAGTAACTCACTCACCTTTTCATTCATTAATTCATTCATTCATTCATTCATCGATTCATTCATTCATTCAGTCATTCATTCATTCTGTTAGTCTCTCTGCCCCCTAGTGGCCGTTAGGAGACATGTCAGTGTCTCCAGAGACTCACTGAACCAGGATCCTTCACTCTCCTCCTCTCTGCAGATCTGCTTCTCATCTCTGACTCTGTGTCCTTGTTTCAGTATCGCCTCCTCTGAGGTTTTGACACTTTTTCAATCCCAAAACATTTTAGTTTCTCCACCTTGTGCTCACTACAGGAGCTACAGGAGAGCTGATATCTCCACGTTTTATGCTGCTTCTGTGTTTGTTTAGTCTGATCTGAAGTCTACCGGATGTCTGACCAACATGATATTTTTTCCACTGGTAAAATAAAGTTTTTCTCCCTGTCAGCTGCTCTCTCAGCTGTCCAGCGGGTGTTGGATCTGATCTTTCGGTGTGTTAGCATGTGAGCCAGGTGGTGCTTCAGCAGAGAGCTTCAGTGTTTCCTCGGATGCTCTGTGTCGCTGTTTTCTGATCTGACAAACCAGGATTTATTGTGCGGGATGTTAGAATCACATTGTAAACTTGACCTGCAAAATACGACATATAATCAGGGCGTCCTGCAGTTTTTTTTTTTTTATATTATCATTTATTACAAGTCAATATAAAAGGCAAACCTGCACTTAGCCTGTATCGGACATTTTTAAACAACTGAAAACATCTTTCTAATCTACCTTACAACTAGCAGCAGTCTGTACACCATTATTAATAATTTTCAATCTTTGCGATCATAATTATTTTAACTCTTTTTTTTTTTTTTACTTTCCTTTCTTCTTAATTAAATTGTTTATTGCTCTTTTATCACTAATTGTACCCCTTGTTTTGTTATTCCTTTTTTTTATTTAGTTATGTTTTTAATTTGTTGCTTACACCTTGAGCTGCATATATGCGTAATGTATGAAAGGTGCTATAAAAATAAAGTGTTATTATTACCATTGGGAATTACAATATGTTCAACACAAAATGATGAGCTCTGTTCTCTGATTGGTTGTTGTGTTGTTATGCTGGCTTGTGATTGGTCTGTCTCCTTGCCTATAAGCTCACCTTGCACTCACAGTAACTCTTCTTAAAGCTCTGATGAAGCTCTTTCAGGCTGAAGAGCGTCAGTGTTTCCTGCTGTGAGCCCCAAGTCCTAAATGAGAGTGTAAAAATCCCACAAACAGGGCAAAGCAGATTCAGATCATATGAACTGAGCTGAACTGATATGGAGGAGTGTTTACTGAACAGTGGAAATGTTTCTACCAAAGTGAAGCAGCAGATTAAAGACACTGGTTGGAGAAGAACACAAATCCTGTAGTTTAAATAAAAACAGAACAATCCTGACACAACAGGACTCAGAAGATCAAAATAAAAGTTCTCTATCCAAACTTTTTCTCAAGTGAATGGATTCAGGTATCGGCATTAAATGCACTTTAAGCATCAACAGTAAAAGTCCGTGTTAAGTGTCGTGTCTTTGTGACTCACAGCCAGGAGGTTTTCCATCTTCAGAGCATTAACCTCTGTAGGTTCATCTGAGGATCAGCTGCAGCTCTGCTCCCCCCACTGCTCTCTCTGAGTTAACTTTGACACAGTTTATACCAACTGCTCACATTTTTTACACTAAATGTTTCCATCAAAATTACCATTAACTGCATGTGTCTGATACATGGAGTAATATTTTATCAATACACAGGATATGATGTCACTGTCCCTTGTGCCATAATCCAAGTTCAACATTCACATAGAGGCCCAACTCAGAGTTTAACAGAATGATAAACTACCATGCAGATGAACCATAGGAAACATCAGGCTGTATCATAAATCTACAAGACCATGAGACAGGCAGCAACATTCAGAAATAAATAAATAAATCAAACCAAAATATAAATAAATTCACAGGATATTTGCTTTGAAACGTAGTTGACTCAAAGTCTTCGGTTCGTTACAGTTTGAATATTATCCAGCTGGGTTGATGCTGATATTGATATGAAAACACATCTGCAGCCAGGTGCCCCAGCTGACCGTAAGCTCTATCGTAAGTCAGGGTGTAAAGTCACACTAACTGGTCCTGAAACTAGTTAGTTTGACACTAAAGTTGTGTCTTTGTTTAGTTGCACCATGAGACTTCAGGTACATCTGAACTAGTAGAGCGTAAACAGACCACTAACCAAAACATTGTCGCAGACAGTGACGTTTTCTCCTGCCGCACCGTTAATATAGAACCCGTTAATATAGAACCCGTTAATATAGAACATGTTAATATAGAACATGTTAATATAGAACATGTTAATATAGAACCCGTTAATATAGAACATGTTAATACAAATTACAGGAAAGAATTGGATAATGAATTTTTCCTGTGTAATCTCATCATATTGCTGGCCAAGTTTTATATCCATAAATGTAAGGTGTTGAAAACTAAACCCTTTTTCTCTACCTTTAAAAAAGAAGCAGAGTCCTATATTAGAACATTATCTACCTCATGCAATAGTAAAGCTGTGAAAACTTTAAGTTTGTGCTCCAAATTTAACATCTTAATATAATTTGTACTGCACTATTTTCATTTTGTATCTTTTTGTGTCAAACTTTGTTTGTAACCCCAGGCGTTGTATATTTTAATGTCTGTTATTCGTTATTACTGTTCTGTTACTCCATTTATGCTTTTGGATAACTTTGTATATCTGATGCTGACAATAAAATAAAAAAAAAAAAAAAAAAAAAAGAACATGTTAATATAGAACCTCCTTGATAGAACCTCCTTGGGCCGCACCTAGAGCTAAAATCAACGACTATCATCTAATCATGGCTATGTGATCGCAACAGAAAAAGATTAGAAACCTTGGAAATTTGCAAACCTCTACAAACACATCAACAAACAGGTAGGTTATTGAGTATAAAGTAGGCTGTTAGGATTCATGTTAGTTTGCCTCCTGTACCAGTCTAGCCTAGATAGCAGCCTACAACTAGACTAGAATTAATATAACGTTAGACAACATCAAGCGGTTTAACCGTCATTTTCAACGGAGCAAAAGTTAGGCATTTCCCCCTCAGTAACCATTACTGATGGCTAAATAAAGTTGTAGACTTGTTATTCGTCAGTTCAGTGATGTAAACTCATGTCCCAGATATAACTCAGTGGTTCCTCCTGTCCCCCCGCAGTGTCGTCTCTCTCCATACCACCTGACAGCCAGCTCGAGTTTCCTGCCTGAACTTGTGTTGCTCATTTCAGTCAGGACAACTCACATATTAATATTAATAAGTTTATAAATGTTATGACAGCAATAAGTTTGGCTTTGGAGGAATAGATCTGCTTTTATGGCTCGCTGCTGCTCAGCGTTAGACTTTAGTGAAGGAGAACAAACCCCCAGAACAGCAGAACTGAGCCCAAAATGTGTTTTGAAGTTACGGAGAGTAAAGCGATCAGTATGGAGCAGTGGAACCTGCCTAAGGTCTGACTGCCTGGACCAGCTTGGCCGAGTGGCTTCCCTACCTACTGGCCTGTATCTGACATCCTGTTGCTGAAAGAAATCCACCATGTCAGCTGGTTGAAATAATAACAGCAGCTCACTGATGAACACATAGAAGCTCTGATCTGCAGCCTGAAGCCTCAGGACATTTCTACACTTTACTGACAGTAAAAACACTGAGAGGAAGCTGCTGGACTTGAACCTGAGACCTTCAGACTACAGGACAGTCTAAGAGCTGGACCAGCTGATAAACTCTGTTGAAATGAGCTGGGTTCAGTACCAAGACTGGAAAAGCAAGTGAGCAGAGTTCAGACCTCAGATCAGTTCAGACCTGCAGCCTCCAGCAGGCCGGTGGTGAACAGAGATTGTGTAGAGGTAAGACTCTCCACTCTGGAGTCACATGTGGGCCGGGAGCCTGGGATCCAATCCACCAGAGAGCAGCGGCAAGGAGAGTCGAGACACAATGTGAGACTTTAACAAGGAGAGAGCTGAAAACATCAAAGGAAAACAGGGACATGCTGCACTGCCTGATGCCTCAAACCTTCTAAAGAAAAGCACCAACCAGAATCACAGAATGCATCAACCAAAATGACATTTTGAGTAAATGGAAAAAACAAAACTGAAAACTTGAAAAAAAAAAAAGAAAAAAATATTATAAGGGGAACAAAAGCAACTAATAAAGCCCCCCCAAAAAAATCTCAGCTGAGGTCAATAACATTTTAAAAGAAATCTATAAACAAATCTGCTTTATAACCAGGTATCTAAAACATCCAGAAATAAAGCCTCACATACCTTTATATTCAATCTTCAGCTGAACAAATTATTCTCCTCCTCCTGGTTTCAGTGGAGAGTTTTAGTGTCTAAATGTTTCAGAGGCTTTTCCTCCTGATGAGAAGAAAACTCTGCAGGAAACACTGAACTAGGGCTGCAACTAACGATTATTTTCATCATCAATTAATCTGTCGATTATTTTCTCGATTAATCGATTAGTTGTTTATCTATAAAATGTCAGAAAATGGTGAAAAATGTGGATCAGTGTTTCCCAAAGCCCAAGATGACGTCCTCAAATGTCTTGTTTTGTCCACAACCCAAAGATATTCAGTTTACTGTCATAGAGGAGGAAAGAAACCAGAAAATATTCACATTTAAGAAGCTGGAATCAGAGAATTTTGACTTATTTTTCTTAAAAAATTACTCAAACCGATTAATCGATTATCAAAATAGTTGGCAATTAATTTAATAGTTGACAACTAATCGATTAATAGATTAATCGTTGCAGCTCTACACTGAATGTTTACATTTTGGGGAGTTTTTTAACATGAAAATGGTCAAATTTAAAGAACAGTGGCACAAAATATCAGCTGTCAGCAGCAGCAGTGTGTGTGTGTGTGTGTGTGTGTCTCTGTCTGTGTGTGTGTGTGTGTGTGTGTGTGTGTGTGTGTCTCTGTCTGTGTGTCTGTGTGTGTGTGTGTGTGTGTGTCTGTGTGTGTGTGTGTGTGTGTCTGTGTGTGTGTGTGTGTGTGTGTGTGTGTCTGTGTGTGTGTGTGTGTGTGTGTGTGTGTGTGTCTCTGTCTCTGTCTCTGTCTGTGTGTGTGTGTGTGTGTGTGTGTGTGTGTGTGTGTGTGTGTGTGTCTTGGTTCTGGGAGTGTGAGCGGTGCTGAGAGCTTGAGATCAAAGCAGCAGCAGGATGCAACAGCTGAAGGAGTTTTTATGTGTTTTCTAAATGAAGTGAGACTTGGATGTGGAACCAAAGGATCTTTATTTACAAAAAAGCGGCAGCAACAGTCACCACAAATTCAGACTCTGGCCTAAAACTATTAAAAAAAACAACAAATGAAACAGGAAGTCCAGGAAATAACAGGAAGTAAAGGGGTGAAGGAGCCGCGGTTCAGCGGCTTCATCGTCTAGATCAGGTCGGCCACTGCAGAGGAAACAAACAAACAATAATAAACAACAGAGGAAATAAACAGTGGAGGTAAATTACATGGAAGTTGTGAACGTATCTGGAGAAAGTTCAGTCCGGGAACTGAAGCTGAACAGACAGGAGGCAGACTGTCAACAAGTCTCACTTTAACAAGCAACTAAACCCTGAACCTGGTCTGGGGTGAAGCCTGACATCTAGTGGTGAGAAGCAGGAAACTGTTAGGAGCAGAAGGCCAGTTCAGTTTCCTGCTCTTCACCATTAGATATCAGGCTTCACCACAGATTTGGGTTCGGAGTTTAGTTACTGTTTAATGTTAATGATCAATTAGCGAGAGCCCAGAGAGCCCAGTGAGCCCAGTGAGCCCAGAGAGCCCAGTGAGCTCAGAGAGCCCAGTGAGCCCAGTGAGCCCAGAGAGCCCAGAGAGCTCAGTGAGCCCAGAGAGCTCAGTGAGCCCAGAGAGCCCAGAGAGCTCAGTGAGCCCAGAGAGCCCAGAGAGCCCAGAGAGCCCAGAGACAGCAGAGTGGGTCTGGTACCGTTCATGGGCATCTCGTCGATCTGGGTGGAGTAGTACTGCTCGATGTCTCTCAGGATCCGGATGTCGTCGTTCTTCACAAAGTTGATGGCCACACCCTTCCTCCCATAACGACCGGACCGGCCAATCCTGTGACAGGAGAGGGGAGGGGGGGTTACTTTGAACACGCACTACATAAAGGTGTGTGTGAGTGTGTGTGTGTGTGTGTGTGTGTGTGTGTGTGTGTGTGTGTGTGAGAGTGTGTGTGTGTGTACCTGTGGATGTACAGCTCTCTGTTGTTTGGCAGGTCGTAGTTGATGATGAGGGAAACTTGAGGAACATCCAGACCTCTGGCCCACACATCTGTAGAGATCAACACACGACTACACACACATACACACACACACACACACACACACACACACACACAGTCACACACACACACGCACACACACACACACAAAGACAAAGAGTAATGCATTCAATCAACACTGAAGTGAACAGTCACACAGCAATACATCAGATAAATGATCAAATACTGCTACTAGTACTACTACTGCTACTAATATTGCTACTCGTTTGGCACTTTTGAAAACAGAGTCGGTGTTTACCGACCCGAATGCTTCGAAGCTTCTACCGTCGCCATGGTGATCGACGTCCAAATCAGTATTCGAATGCTGCGTTTTGTTTTGGGTTTTTTTTTTATTCATTAGGCGAAAAGTTACGTTTCCATCCTGTACATCTCTGAACACGCGTACGGAAACACACTGAACCCGGATGTCTGGGGATGTTCGGGAGATTTTCGGGCCGCCACACGTTCGTAATTCCCTGAGAACGCACAACTTTTGTGAACCGGAGATTTGTGTCACTGTCCGCGCCTCCTTAAATGTCAGCTCACTCCCTATAGTGTCACATTACCAGATATCACTGTGCACTCACCGGGAATCTCTGTGCACCTGCACACAAGACCGATTACCTCCGCCCACATCAGTGTATGTTTGCCTGAAAAGTTCGTGGAACACAGGGCTTTCCTACCCCCCCCCCCCTTCAGTGAGAAGCTTCGAAGCCCCAAAAATGGTATTCAGGACAGCCCTAGCTTTCTGACAATAACCAATCAGCTAACAGAAATGATATGAAGTCAGGACTACAGCAAAACAAGGCTGTGCTTCAGGTGGTTCTGGTCTACAGGGTTCTGGTTCTGGTACCTGGCTCCGGATCTGAACTCCTTCATGATGGACTCCCTCTCCTTCTGGGGCATGTCTCCATGCATGGAGGAGACGGTGAAGTTCGCCTCGCGCATCTTCTCTGTCAGCCAGTCCACCTGAAACAGGAAGTGGACCTGAGCTTTAGAACAGACTTCCTGTAGCAGACCAGACTCTACCAGCTCCAAACTAAAACTGTTGTTGCTGTTGACGACCAGCTGTCAGTCAGTCAGCTGTCAGTCAGTCAGCTGTCAGTCACTCAGCTGTCGGTCACTCAGCTGTCAGTCACTCAGCTGTCAGTCAGTCAGCTGTCAGTCACTCAGATGGAGCTCACAGCCTCAGCTCACCTTCCTCTTGGTGTTGCAGAAGATGACGGCCTGGGTGATGGTCAGCGTGTCGTACAGATCACACAGAGTGTCGAACTTCCACTCCTCCCTCTCCACCGCCACGAAGAACTGCTTGATGCCCTCCAGAGTCAACTCATCACTGAGAGAGAGAGAGAGAGAGAGAGAGAGAGAGAGAGAGAGAGAGAGAGAGAGAGAGAGAGAGAGAGAGAGAGAGAGACACAACAAACATACATTCACTATTGGAAAAATGAAATTAAACAAATAAACAAGCTTAAGTGCTACAAGCATTACATAAGGATTACAATTATGCAGAATATCTCACTGTAATTAAAGACCCCAAACAAAGGAAAAAATATGAACTCTGTACAGACTGAGCGACCAGCAGCTGACCACAGAGACAGGACGCCACAAACAAACATGGCTTCCCAGAGAAAGAAGAATCTGCCCAAACTGTGACTCAGGAGACATTGAAAGTGAAGAGCATTTCCTCATATTCTGCAAAAAATATGAGCGTTTGAGAGATGATTTTTTTTCCCAAAATACAAGAAAAAATTATCTTTAATGATTTGATTTAATGATCTTGAAAACTAAGAAAAAAAAGTCTGTTCTCCTTGGAGAAAAGAGAGAAAACCTGGAGCTGCATGCATCCACCCCCAAAACCCCTGAACCTGAATCCTGTCAAAACCACTTCACACTGTCATCCCTTTTCCTGTTTTAACATCATCTTTTTACTGTTATGATCCCATTACATTACAATTATTATCTGCTGTTGTGGTTATTGTTGTTATTATAATCATTATACTGTTTATTCATTATCCTTCCTACTCTCACTATTACTATCAAGTATTATTATTGTTCCTGTTTGATGTACCATTTGTTTTTATTCTTGTTTTTTTTTTGCAATTTAAACGCTTTAGCAACACATACATGTCATGCTAATAAAGCTCATTGAATTGAATTGAGAGAGAGACACAGAGAGAGAGAGAGAGAGAGAGAGAGAGAGAGAGAGACAGAAAGAGAGAGAGAGAGAAAGCTGAGAGCTCAAACCTCGTACACAGGGACATCCTATTGGCTGTCACTTAATGACATCATCAAAAGCAGAAACATGACGGACATGTATTCATCTAATTATCAATTTGGAAACCCCTACATAGTGTGGTGTGTTTTTAGATAGATATAGATAGATAGATAGATCTATTATCAAATGTTGCATATTATATTAGATTCTAGATATATAGATTATAGATTGGTTTGGCTTTGGATCGACCTGCTGAGAAATCTGTAGAATCTTTTAAATCTCTACTTGAAACTCCTTCTATAGATCTGGTTTCATGTAATGCTGCTTTACTGGTTTTGATCTGTCATGGTTCAGGTTCCTGTTGGGTTCAGTGTCCCACAGAGCAGCAGCTGACTGACCGTTTGACCAGGATGCGGATCGGGTCTGTCATGAACTTGTTGGTCATCTCCAGGATCTCGTGTGGCAGCGTGGCGCTGATCAGACACACCTGGGTGGCGGGCGGCAGGTAGCGGTACACATCGTAGATCTGCTCCTTAAAACCTGAGCACAGACCCCAAAACATCCAGGTTCTCATTAACATGTTTTTTGTTGTTGTTGTTGGTGTAAAAAACAACAGGAAACTGACAACCTGAATTAGTTTCTATTGGTTGATTTCTCATTTTGCTGCGGATTAAAAACGACTTTCACATGTCAGAGAGGGAAATACGATCAGATCTCTCTCTCTCTCTCTCTCTCTCTCGCCCAGCAGCTCTCTGACCTGTATCACTATAGAAAACGCAGCAGCCAGAAGCTCCACTTTATTACAGTGAACTGAATGTTAGGAAGGTCAGATGTTGGTGGATGGTGAACACAGAACTCAAGAGATACTGAAGAAGAAAATGAGCATTTTCACGGGGTTAAAAGTCTTGTTTCCATCAGCTGGATTAAAGCAAATGGATCGGCTTCAGAACAGGAAGTCTTCTTCACTCTTCTTCATGAAAGACGAGTTTCTGTCGCTTTTCACCACGAAATGTTTATTGACAAAAACCTTTTCTGCCTCAAACGAGCAAACTAGCTTTTTTACCATACTGAGGGAATTTTCATCAAACTGGACTCATTCATTCATCCTTTCTAATTCAATAAATCCCATTTTGCAAGAAAAATACTTGGATGGAAAACCAGGTACTGGACTTTAAAGGTAAAATCCACAGAAAAGAGTGTTTTACAAACTATTAGATCCTATGAAGACTTCAGCAGAGTTGATGAAGCAGCGGATCAGTGGTAGAAAGTTTCCTCGTCTCCTCTGCTCCAGATGATTTTATTCAGTTATTATTGTTTTATCATGTTAGAGGAAGATTCCTTCAAACCTGCAGAACAGGAAGTGGCTCTGACCTTTGTTGAGCATCTCGTCGGCTTCGTCCAGCACCAGCATCTTGATGGCTCTCGTCCTCAGACTCCTGCGACGAATCATATCTGAGGAAACACAAACACAGCTCAGCTTCCTATTGGCTGCCTCAGTCACACTGACACACAGCACACCAGCAGCAGCATCTTCATCTTCATCAGCGGTCCCATCATCAACAAAATCCTAAATTTGGCTTTCAGAGTCCCGTTTCCCGTTTCCGCCATCTGTTAATAAATCTGGCGCATGTTATTTTTTTTTCATCATCAAGTGAGATTTTTTCTCAACAGTATGACTTTGTATCTCATAATTATGAGATGCTAAGTCACACTATTGAAAAAAATTTTTCACTAACATTTCAATAACATGCGGCAGATTTATTTTAACAGATGGCGAAAACGGGCTTCCATAAGCTGTTAGCCAAAATAAGTAGTATAAAAAAAACAACTAAAAAAAATAAAATAAAAACCTGAATACAATCTAATAAAAAAATGTGTTGAACCCAAACAAGAAAACACAGCCTGCTGTATTCCTGCAGTGACCCAACTTTCCCCATGTGGAGCTCCAGACTCATTCCAGTGATAATAACTAAAGCTAGACTGACTGATTGATTGATTGATTGATTGATTAATTGATTGGTAGTGTGACTGACCGAACACGCGCCCCGGCGTCCCGGCCACCACATGCTGGCCGTAGTCCAGCTTCCTGATGTCTTCGCCCACGTTGGTTCCTCCGATGCAGGCGTGGCACTGGACACTCATGTAGTCCCCCAGGGCCAGGAGGACCTGCACACGCACACACACACACACACACACACACACACACACACACACACACACACACACACACACACACACACACGTAACCAACCAGAACAGACACAGCTCAGCACATGGTACCAACCGCTGGTTGTGATTGGCTGGGCGAGGCGTGTGGGTGTGGTTACCTTCTGGATCTGTCCGGCCAGCTCCCTGGTCGGGGCGAGGATCAGCGCCTGGGTCTCCCTCACCTGCAGGACGACACAGCAGCTCAGAGGGTGTGTGTGTGTGTGTGTGTGTGTGTGTGTGTGTGTGTGTGTAAGTCGCAGTATTTCCCATATAATGTGAAAAATTAGCAGCCGTCCAAGATCATTTCTGTTTTAGCTGCTGTGATGCGTGAAGCTGCTTATTGTCAATTTAGTTTTAAAAAAAAGGATTTAATGCTTCAAGCACCAAAAGCATGTTAGTGAACTACAATGACCAGAATTCATTGCGCCTTTGACCCAGTGTGTTGGTCAGACTGTCACTAGCCAAGACTAGTCAACAGCCAATCACATGTCAAGGCTTCTTTGTTTCCCTGCTGATGCTCTGTTCTGGAAACAGAGTCCAGCCGTTCAAAGCTTCCCAGTTCTCTACAACTTTTATTTTGAAAGAAGACAGGAAGAAGCGTCTCAGAAACGCTCCCCCTCCCTTTGGTATTTTATATTTTCACATTTCTTATGATGCTGCGTTGAATACATTTGTGATCAGCTGGACACTGAAAACACAGATGAATAAAGAGAAATCACACAAACACTACAGTCCAGTCTGACTCCTGACTGAATGTTCTGTTTCATTCTGATCTTCAGTCTTCTGCTTAAAGTCTTGAAATGAGTTTCTTAGTCAAATATAAATAGTGAAGTTGATCCTATGTATGAATTTCTTTCCAAAGCCGTTGCCTTTCCATCAAGGCAAAGAATCTAAAATATAAGATAGTTTTGATTTGTTTAACACTTTTTTAGTCGCTGCATAATTCCATTTGTGTTATTTCATAGTTCTGAGTCTTTACTGTTATTCTAAAATGTGGAAAATAGTAAAAATAAAGAAATGCGGTGTGTCCAAACTTTTTACTGGCACTTTTATATATAAATACCTGGATGTCGAGACACTGCAGCACGGAGACGCAGAACGTCGCCGTCTTTCCTGTTCCAGACTGAGACCTGCAGAGACGGGAGAGTTCAGATTCTCTGTCTGTCAGAGGAAGCAACAGTTCAGTGAGAAACCACAGAGAGCTTACTGAGCGATGACGTCTCGGCCTTTGATGATCTGTTTGATGGCTCTCTGCTGGATGGCCGACGGCTTCTCGAAGCCTGGAGGAAGAAAAGATCTGTTGAGGCTCAGGAACTCACAAAACTGCAGTTCAATAAAAAGTATTAAAATTAAAAAAAAGAAAGAAACCTGCAGCATGGAGTGTTTCCCTACAGACAGAACACAACCAGCTTCAGAAGAGTATTCATTTATGCTTTTTGTTTCTGTAAAACACACTGTCCTCTTAAGACTTACAGCAGTTTGAAGCTACAACACTGTGATGTTTACTAGAGCCTAGGGCTGCAACTAACGATTACTTTCATTGTCGATTAATCTGTTGATTATTTTCTCGATTAATGGATTAGTTGTTTGGTCTATAAAATGTCAGAAAATGGTGAAAAATGTGGATCAGTGTTTCCCAAAGCCCAAGATGACGTCCTCAAATGTCTTGTTTTGTCCACAACCCAAAGATATTCAGTTTACTGTCATAGAGGAGGAAAGAAACCAGAAAATATTCACATTTAAGAAGCTGGAATCAGAGAATTTTGACTTATTTTTCTTACAAAATTACTCAAACCGATTAATCGATTATCAAAATAGTTGGCGATTAATTTAATAGTTGACAACTAATCGATTATCGCTGCAGCTCTACTAGTGCCGCAACAATTAGACGATCGTCAGCAATCGATTAATCATTTTAGTCATTTATTAAGTAAGAATACCAAACATTTACTGGTTAAAGCTTCACAAATGTTATTATAATTATATATTATCATCATTATAAATTAATACTTTTTGGGTTTTAAGTAAGCAATTTTAAGAATCACTTTGGGTTCTGGTAACTCGTGATGGGCATCTGTCATTACTTTTTATAGACAAAATAATGAATGAAAAAATATCCTCATTGCTTTTTAATCAGTCATGAAAATAATCATTAGTCGCAGCTCTAATGTATACTATGAATTCATGTCAGCAGTACAAAACTGGGCAAAGTCAGTTTAAATGAGTTCATCCTCCACTTGAAGCATGAAGAGCAGACTTGAGACTGGACTTGACTTGGGTTCTGGTGACTTGACTCTGACTTGTACTCTGATGACTTGAAAAGGTTTCTAAAGTCTTGACTTGAGATCTTGTGTTTGTGTAAATGACTTAGATTGAAAGTGATGAGATTTGTTCCAGCAGACGACTGAATTTAAATTCTGTTTTCTGAATTTGTATGGAATGATTGAATTTATTGAAGTTGAAACCAAACTCATGATGCTCTTACCAAGTTTTTATCCTATTAAAACCATATTGCATTGAAAAGTCCTAGATATTTAGTTTTCTTTAAGATATTAAATTGATACTGGACTCTTGATTTGTTCTGACTTGACTTGCTGTTCTACATTTAGACTTGAGACTTGACTTTAATGACTTTGTAATCTACATTAAGACCTCAGACTCACTCAGTTACTGTAATTGAGCAGCTTTTTGTGTTCTTGTACTTTAAAGTCAGTAATGTGACTTTCCCTTCAGTCCATCTCTCCTGCAGTTTTGTCCTTCAGTCCATTTTAAATCCATCCATCACAGAACAGATTGTGTGTCTCTCCATCAGAAACTGGATCAACGTAAACTGACTGTGGATCCATTCACAGTGAGAAGAGGAATCTGACTTTACTTTGTTTCTGCACTTTATTTTCTCATTTCTAAAGTTTCCAGTGTAAAGAATCTAGTCTGAACTCTGTCCTCTCTCCTTTTAGAATCACATGGAAAACATCACAGCTAACAACGTTCTCTTTTTTACACCGATACTCTCACTCCTACTTCAGATATCAGTAACAATACTTCTGCTTGAGTGGGACATCCCAGTACTCTTTCCACCACTGCGGAGAGCTTCAGCTTCACACCAGACTCCAGCAGTTTCATGCTGCTTTGCATATCGGCTCAGGTTAACAGCAGGTAGACCAGGATTTATACTTTTTTTTTTTTTTACTATTTGTTACGACCCAGTCCTCAATTCGGCACACCTCCAATACACCATGCAGCACTTATTTCAATAACATTTACAACTTTACAGCGAAGTGATTCGTCTCTTTACTCCCATCCTCCTCCACCAAAACACACGGCAGCAGCTCTGAAAGTTTATATCTGAACTCAGCTGGTGGATTATTTATCTATATGTCGAATTTACCGTAAGACCCGAGGGAAGGAGGTCTGAAAATCATGTTTTACCTTTTATGTATGCAGGCCGATAAGTAAAGTTTAGGCCAAACTAAACTGCGAGCTTAGCACAGCGTCTCTTCACACAACAGAAAACTGAACGTAGCAAGCTAAAGGCCCGGTGTGATCCCGGTCTGCGGTGGAAGTTCTAATAATAATAACAATAATGATAATAGTAATAATGAGAATACTAACTACTACTTATAAACTACATAGCAGAGTAGATACAACCATATAAAAGGTTTTTAGGGCGTGATTTAAACGGTCACAGCAATAAAAAAGTTAGCTTTAGCATTATGAGCTAACTCCCCGGAGGCCGCGCGGATCCCCGGCCTACCGTAAGCGTAGATCCCGCGCAGCAGGTCCTCTCTCAGGCCCATGGTGTCGAAGGTCGGCGTGACGTCCACCTCCTCGCTGGTCTCGAACTCCACCTTCGTCATGTCCTCCTCCTTCAGCAGCCTCTTCCTCCCGGGCACCGAGGCCACAGCCATCTCTCCTGCGTTGTTTAAAATCCCGAAAATAACGGCTCAAAACACGACCGCTGCTCCGGTACCGTCGGATCCTGATAGTACGGGAAACAGAGAAAAGACCGCCGCATGTGTCGCGTCGATGACGTGTTAAGCGAGCGACGCAGCGTACCGCCTACGTCACACCTGGGAAAATAAGATAAAAGGATGATCCCGTTTTTATCCCGTTACCAATACATCCATGGTTTTTACACAAGTTGTTTTTAAATGTGAAGACTTGCTTACTTCGTTCTACCAGTTTTAATAAAGAAAATGCAGATCTATTTCTCAATCGATATATTTAAGCAAAATACTATTTACATAACCTAAACATAAGTCAAATGTAATATGTGTTATTTTACATATAGCCTACTGTACTCAGACGTGTTAATGTCATGTGATGATCAAGGCATGATTGAAAACAAAATCAATCATTTTTCAGTGATCAGTTACACTGATTACTTAATAAGTGATTTTCCCTTCATAGTAAAGATAAAGTAAGTGTTCAAAAGACAACTGAAATCATTTGCTATTATGGATCTTTTCCTGTGGGAAAGTCACAGCGGGGTTTCAGTAATTAGCTTTAGGGGTGTAGAAAAATGTAAAGCTCTGATATAAATACATAAATAGACATAAAAAAACCCCTGAGGTTTTCACACATAGGAAATACGGGCTGTATAGAAAATATATAGCTGACAGCAGTTAATTCTGGGAACATCACATAATATTGACTGCATAAAGCTGAACTTTTACTATGAAGCCCATTTCCGCCAGTGTGATGAAAAAACGGTCCTGTAAGTCATGAGAAACTTTCTCAAAATAACGAGTTACTATCTTTGAGATACTAACTCATTATTTTTTAGAAAGTTTCTCATTATAATGACTTACAGGATCTTTTTTTTTCATCACACTACCATACAAAACAATTGGTACAAAGTGCTTTACAACAAATAGTAAAAATGTAAATAAAGTAGTATAGTTAAAAACAACTACAGCAACAAGAACAATGAAGTAAAAAAAAAAATAGAACTACGAAACAAGGAATAAAAAATAAACACAAATAAAAATAAATAAAATAAATATCAAGCCTCTACATAAAGATGTAGAAACATGTTATTTATTCCTATAGAGGGACATTCAGTTATCAACTTGCTGACTGCTAGAAAAAGTCAAACTTTTGTCCTTGTCTGCCTGTCCGGCGCGCGCTCTGCCCCCTGGAGGAGGAGGAGGAAGAGGAGGAAGAGGAGGAGGAGGAGGAGGAGGAGGAGGTGCGGGTCTACGTGTTGGACTCCGCCACCCACCACTCCAGGTGGATGGTCGCCATCGCCATGGCAACCCTGCTGCTGCTGGGATACCTGCCGCACTACGTCACCAAGATCAAAGCCTTGGTGAAGAAGCTCTGGTCCAAACGAGGTCACACACTCACACACACACACACACACACACTCTCAGTGAGACTCCGTGAGTGTGTGTGTGTGTGTGTGTGTGTGTGTGTGTATATATATATATGTATGTATGTATGTATGTGCGTGTCTTTACAATTTGATTTCACTGTTCAAATGTTCAACTGTCTTCTTACGAGGTTTTCTTCTGGTTTAGTGTTTCCGTGTTCTGTGTGTATAATAATAATAATAATAATAATAATAATAATAATAATAATAATGATAATAAAACAATACATTCATTAACGCATGGGAATAATATTTCTATGGAAATTAGCTATTCACTGTTCGTTTGCATTATCTGAGTTTTAAATTTCAAACCGAGTACCTGGATAATTGTTTACATCACTAAAATGGATATTTAGTATTTTGTAACCAAACTCCTCATATGAGCATCAGCGCCCCCTGGTGGCCAAACAACAGGCTGACAGCTGTTTTCTCCAAAAGTACATTTATTTATTTATTTATTTATTCCACATTTCTGCAGCTCTGTACAGTAAACAGCCCACACTGGTACCAAATAATAACTGATGTACAGTAGGTGACATTCATCACTGGGAAATATACATGTGACAGCTATTCAGGTGTATAAATTACTAATAATTAGCATGATAACGCTCAGCAGACTGAAGATCAGCTGTTCACACTCCAGACTGCTGAGATTTCTGAACTCTCTGTATTTTCTCAAGAGTTAAAGTTTTTCCAGATAAAATCAGATATTCTGGTTCTGTGGAGAATCCCTGGATCAATAAAACCTTTCATTTTATTCAAACTCGGTCAATTCTGATACGAATCATCAGAAATTACAAAGAAAAAACTGAATCCACATGTATCAGAGCCAGTATCGCAGGTGATCAATCTGATATGCAATGTGATTGATTTGGCATGAAATCCAAAGTGTATTGATTACTGCAGCGTTGGACATCAGATTCCAGAACCTTTCAATGATTTAAAGGTGAAATTGAAGGAGTCAAAATTGCCATGTTTGGACCAACATGACACTGGTCAAAACTCATGGAGTGTCATCTTGTATTCATAATCTTCAAAGAATCCTGGTGAAATCAGGAAATCATCACAGGTTTCTGCTCAGAGCCGAGGGATACTGATGAGTCTGGGTGCAAAATTTAAATTTAGAAAAATCCAGTATTCTTAAGGCCATCAGGCCAGCTGGTCTGATCTTCACCTTCACGTGTTCCAGTGTTTAAATACACCACACAACACACTGTTTGGCCTCATGGGGGCGCCACAATTCATTTCTACAATTAACATTTCTAACATGGAAACTCCCCCAACTCCTACAACTGACCTGACTGAACATCCAGCTAGTCACACTGGTTGGCCTGTGCTGTAAAGAACAGGTCAAGCCTCAGACCCTCTGTGTGAATCAGTGTAATATTGACACTGCAGAGTCTCCCCAGGTGTCTGACAGGAAGAGACACAAACAGAAGAAGAAGAAGAAGCAGCGGCTCTCTGTTCCCCTGCAGGACTCGGCCTCCAGACCCGATCAGGATCATTCTGAAAACAGGAACGCAGCGGAGCGACGCGGATCAGTCTGAAACACACAGGAATCCAAAGACCAGACTCCAGACCAGAGACCCGGGTCCACGAAGGTCCAGCGGTCTGCAGGGTTTCTACAGCAGATCAGCTGGTTCCTCCTGTCTGGGCGGAGGAGCAGTGGAGCAGAGATGTGGACTGGAGTCAGTGTGACTTGGACTCCAGTCGACTCGAGTCACTGTTTTGATGACTTGACACTTGACTTGACAGAAAATAAATGACTTGAGACTCGACTTGGACTTGGAAGTTAAAGACTCGTGACTTGACTTGAGACTCGATGACTCAAATGACTTGTGTTCATTTTATGTTTTCAGTTTAAATATTAAATTGCGAGCGCACACTGGGAATGGCATCGTCCTGATTGGATGACGAGCCTGTCAGTCAAGCTCCTCGCTACCTGATGGTTTTTCAAACAGAAGCTCTCGTTAGTCGTCACTCCCTCCTGCTCTAGACTGTTTGTATTTCTGGTGGCTACACACACACACACACACACATACACACACACACACACACACACACACACACACACACACACACACACACACACACACAGTATGATCAGATCTTCATACGCTCTATGGATCAGATCAGATCATCATCAACACTTTCCGATTCAGAAATTTCACGTGAAGGAAAAAGGTGAAGACCTGCTCATCAAAGACTTCTGACAGCCAGACTACAACATCAAACTCTGTTAAGTTTGTTTGGTAAGACTGCAGGATCTTGGGGGAAAAAGTGACTTGACTTGACCAAGAAATGTGCACATGTCTGTGTTAGAGTAACGATCTGCTGTAGTGTTCAGTCCTGCAGACTCTGGGCTCTCCGACCCGGCCTGCTCCCTGTCCCGGCCTGCTCCGGTCCAAACATCAGTTTGCTGCTGAACCATCAAAGAGTCTGGTGGATTCTGGGATTTAGCCGACACTGTGCAGCAGATAGAAGTTTGTAGGGGAACAGTTTGTGGCAGGAAGTCCTGAAGCCTGAAGGCTGCAGGCGGTCGGCTCGCCGCTCCGATGCTCCGACAGAGTCCTGCTGGTTCAGGAGTTTACAGACTGAAATGCTTGAGTAATGAGACTGGAATCAGAATCCTCCACATGTCTTAATGTGCTTCTGCTTACTGACTGTGACCTTAATCAGGTTCAGGGACTCAGAAAATGCTGATCACATGCCGATTTCTTATTCAGACTGTTGACGTAATCTGGTTCATATCAGATTATTGCTGTCCAGGTAAACGTAGTCAGTGAGGAAAATGTAAAAGGTCAATTCTGGACTTTTGGAGCCGAAGTGCTGAAGGAGCCGTTTGGAGAAATCTGATGGACATTTGATGCTTTTAAAGAGCTGGAAGAAGACAGCTGCTAACGTCAGGAGTTGGTTAGAAGGCTCAGATGGGCGAACTGTGTGTTTGGGGGGGGCGGGGGGGTAGGGGGGGGGGTAGATAATGACTTTACTTTGGGGTGAACTGTTCCTTTAAAGAGCGACTCCTGGACCCTGAGCTCGGCAGAACATTTGGCACTTTAACTAGAAACCAAACCAAAAGCTTTCTACTCTTATAATTCTGATTCTGTAAAACCATTTATACCATAAAGAAAAAAATTACCTTAAACAGGCAGTGGGCATAAAAATTAATACATTCATATGAAAAATACAATACATTGTGTACACACACACACACACACACACACACACATATGAGTGTGTAGCTGATAATGTAATAACTGGTCAAACTGATCTAACTGTGTTGTAACGTAGTAAAACACCTTCAGACTGACACTGTAATGTGGCTTTCCTGATCATTACATTAACCAGCAGTTACTTTACTTTTTAAATGATAACAGCGTCAGTCTGGCAGTTTGTCACATGATCAGGTTTCATTTCATTTTACTGCTGAGGATTCAGTTTTCCAGCATTTGTTGTGACACCAGTGTGTTCACAAGAGAGAAGACAGGAAGTGACAGAGCCATCAGCCGAGACCAGAGGAAATGTGTGTGTGTGTGTGTGTGTGTGAGTGTGTGTGTGTGTGTGTGTGTGTGCAGCAGTCTCTCGGTGTGTGTGTGTGTGTGTGTGTGTGTGTGTGTGCAGCAGTCTCTCGGTGTGTGTGTGTGTGTGTGTGTGTGTGTGTGTGTGTGTGCAGCAGTCTCTCGGTGTGTGTGTGTGTGTGTGTGTGTGTGTGTGTGTGTGTGTGTGCAGCAGTCTCTCAGTGTGTGTGTGTGTGTGTGTGTGTGTGTGTGTGTGTGTGTGTGTGTGTGTGTGTGTGTGTGATGCGGTCAGTCGTCTTTAGACTGATGGCCGTCCAGGTTGACGACCTGCAGCTCCGTCAGGTTGCTCCCGCCCCCCCCGGCCTGCTGGCCAATCACCATCTGCAGAGAGAAGAAGAGGCGGGGTTACTTTCTGCAGCAGCGCTCAGTACTGAGGCGGAGTCAGAGTCAGAGGCGGGGTCAGAGGCGGGGTCAGAGTCAGAGGCGGAGTCAGAGTCAGAGGCGGAGTCAGAGTCAGAGGCGGGGTTACTTTCTGCAGCAGCGCTCAGTACTGAGTCAGAGTCAGAGGCGAGGTCAGAGTCAGAGGGGGGTCAGAGTCAGAGGCGGGGTCAGAGTCAGAGTCAGAGGCGGAGTCAGAGTCAGAGGCGGAGTCAGAGTCAGAGGCGGGGTCAGAGTCAGAGGGGGGTCAGAGTCAGAGGGGGGTCAGAGTCAGAGGCGGGGTCAGAGTCAGAGGCGGGGTCAGAGTCAGAGTCAGAGGCGGAGTCAGAGTCAGAGGCGGAGTCAGAGTCAGAGGCGGGGTCAGAGTCAGAGGGGGGTCAGAGTCAGAGGGGGGTCAGAGTCAGAGGCGGGGTCAGAGTCAGAGGCGGGGTCAGAGTCAGAGTCAGAGGCGGAGTCAGAGTCAGAGGCGGGGTCAGAGTCAGAGGCGGGGTCAGAGTCAGAGTCAGAGGCGGAGTCAGAGTCAGAGGCGGAGTCAGAGTCAGAGGCGGGGTCAGAGTCAGAGGGGGGTCAGAGTCAGAGGCGGGGTCAGAGTCAGAGGCGGGGTCAGAGGCAGGGAGCGTACCGAGTGGAGCTGGACCGCCGACACCGGGATCTGAGCGCCGACCGGAGGAAGGGAGGTGAGGAAGACCTGCGGCACCGAGCCTGAGGACACAAGAGACCCGTTACAACGAGACGCCTGTCCGTGTTGCATCACTTCCTGTCCTCCAGCCTGTGTTGCATCACTTCCTGTCCGTGTTACATCACTTCCTGTCCTCCAGCCCACCAGCGGACCGGAGCCTCACAGTGAGCGACCGTTTGCTTGAGTTAAAAAACAAATCAACATCTGCAATGTTTCGTCTGTTGCTGATATGAATCTGAATTATCTTTTAAAAAAAAGACAAAAACAACTGACAGTAAATCCATAATGTCAGTTTGGATTCTCTCTCCCACACTGCTGGGATTGTCTGCATATGTTCATATAAAACCCACATTTTATTATATTATTTTTATTGCGTTGATAAAAAAAACAAAACGTTCATATTTCAGAGTGTGTGCGCTCTAAGGAAAAGTCCTATTCATAGTATTCCCATGTATGCACCAATACGGCGCCTTACAACACACACAGCTCATTGGCTGTTTGTCATTTGATTGTAATCACCTGTTCATTTATTACAATCAGCTGTTATTTTCCTACCAAGACGGCCGAGTGCTGATGCAACAGAAAACTATGAATAGTTTAAGAGTTTTTGTTTCAGACACAAAAAGAATCCAACAAGAACTCAAACACTGATGAAAGTCTAAAACAGGCCTCCTGACACAGGAGGACTGACATTTATTAACATAATAAGGTGCAAAAACTACAAAAGTGCACAAACTGTTTCAGAACATCATCAGTTCTCAGGATCAGTGAGAGTTCTTGCTGGTTTTATCCTGCGTGGTGAAGTTCAGTACAGCAACAAACATCTGACTAGTGCTGCGACTAATGATCATTTTCATCATCGATTAATCTATCAATTTTGTCAGTTAATCATTTAGTCTATAAAATATAAAAAATAATGACAAATGTCCATCACAGTTCCCAGAGTCCAAAGTGATTCTTCAGCAGATTCATTTCATAATGAGATGAAACCATGAAGCTGCAACCAGAACATTTTTGGTATTTTTACTGATAAAAATAGAGCTGCAACAATTAATCGATTAATCGATTAATCGATTAGTTGTCAACTATTAAATTAATCGCCAACTATTTTGATAATCGATTAATCGGTTTGAGTAATTTTTTAAGAAAAATAAGTCAAAATTCTCTGCTTCCAGCTTCTTAAATGTGAATATTTTCTGGTTTCTTTCCTCCTCTATGACAGTAAACTGAATATCTTTGGGTTGTGGACAAAACAAGACATTTGAGGACGTCATCTTGGGCTTTGGGAAACACTGATCCACATTTTTCACCATTTTCTGACATTTTATAGACCAGGGGGAGGGGGCGGGGCTTACCGGGGTCGTGCGGCTGGGCGTGGCCGGCGGGGGGGAAGGTGTTGAGCACGGTGAGGCCGCCGTCGCCCAGCGAGGGCGTCGGCGTGGCGTACATGACCGTGTGACCGCCCGGGTACATCATGTGACCCGCCACCGAGGAAGAGGAGGAGGACACGATGGAGGCAGGAAGACTGGCTAGAGAGAGAGAGAGAGAGGGGGAGGGAGAGAGAGAGAGAGAGAGGGGGGGGGGGGGGAGAGACGGGGAGGGGGAGGAGAAAGAGAGAGAGAGAGGTAGAGAGAGAGGGAGAGGAGGAGAGAGAGACAGAGAGACAGAGGGAGAGGAGGAGAGAGAGACACAGAGAGAGACAGAGGGAGAGAGAGAGAGAGACAGGACTTAATGTTTAAGACGACTTAAACATGTTGCTTCTTCTCGATGAAACACTTTTCTAGAGATAATTCTCACTTTTTTTTTAAATTAAAAACTCTTATATTCAGCAGCAGCCTGTGCAGAGCAGCTGGATGCAGTGGTGTTACTCTGGTGTTACTCTGGTGTTACTCTGGTGTTACTCTGGTGTTACTCTGGTGTTACTCTGGTGTTACTCTGGTGTTACTCTGGTGTTACTCTGGTGTTACTCTGGTGTTACTCCTCAGGACGGACCGTCCCGTCTGTCCTGTCCGTCACTCCAGCTCTCTGATCACATTCTGACCAAACTTTGGGGAAAAACCGGTCTCATCGCTCCACTCTGGTGTTTAAAAAAACTGCACTAACCGGCCTGAGGGGGGCGCTGCAATGTTTGTTTACTTGCTGGATTTAGATGAAACTTGGAAGAACGATGCACTGAGTTCTCATGTTCAAAACGCCATGTGTTCGCTCATCCATGAGCTGCGTAAAAAAATCTAAAGACGTCACCGATCTGATTTTAACAAAACTGCATCTCACCGCTGCATTCAGCTTTCAGCCCAAGAGGAAAATACAGTTACAGCTCAAAACAAGACATGTCTGTTCCTGATTGGTCCAGACGGGGGGGGGAGACGACTTGATTACTGTTGACATGTTTACTCACGTGACACACAACACGGGACTGCTAGCATGTTGTCATGTATGTAACCAAACACACCACATCTCTTCACCTCTCACCTTTTGATCCACAGAAACATTTAAAAAGGAGGCGGAGCTATGTTCTCACCTGTGGAGGAGGCGGGGTTGTGGATCTCAGAGCTGCTCTGATTGGTGGAGGCCTGCTGGCTGCTGGCCTGAACCTGGATGGTCTGGAGCTGCTGCGACACTCCGCCTCCTGACACACAGACAGGTAGTTAGTCAGTTAGTTAACAGTTGAATATTAAGCCTAAGGCGGGGCAAGCTTCTGAAAATGAAATGGTGACATGTCCTTTTTGTTTTGATTTTCAGTTTGTCAGAATGTTTGTAACCACAACACCTTCAGTAAGTAGTAAGTAGTTCAAAGTATTCAAACCACTGGACTTTTCCACGTTTTTTTTTTTATCAATAATCTTCATGACATGAAAAAGGCATCCGCATACTCAAAAGATTTTCCAGCTCCAGTACATAATGATATCGTGAAAATGTTTTTAGACATTTTTGCAAACTTACTTTTTCTATCAGCCCTTCTAAGTATCATTAAAGTTGAATTATCCAAAAGCTAACTCCTCACAGTAAGTCATCTTCCTCTCACACTGAGCAACTTTGATGAGAAACAGGAGAAAAGTTTTCCATTGACTTTGAGTTCCTCAGTAAGACGACAGGAACATCGACTCCTGATCTGAATTTAGAAGAAGAGGAGGAACGGCTGGAGGAACGATTACTGCTGCAGACAGGAATACTTCAAATAATTATATTACTTTTGAAGTGAGTAATGATTAATGAGTAATAAATGTGTAATAAAGCCAACGCTGGTTAACAGACCGGCCGTAATGTGCTTTGGAAGGGAAGGAGTATGGCTGCAAGTAACAATTATTTTCATTATTGATTAAATGATCGATCATTTAGTCTATAAAATGTCAAAAATAAAGACAAATCCCCTTCACAGTTCCCAGAGTCCAAAGTGATTCTTCAGATTTCTTCCTCAGTCTGACCAGCAGCAAAAAAACAAAGGATTCATTTAATAATGAGATGAAACAGAGAAAAGCAGCAAATCTGTGAATCTGGAACCAGGAAATGTTTGATGTTTTTACTGATAAATGACGTTTAAAATATAAAATTTGTAATTGATTGATTTTCTCGACTAATTGTTTCAGCATTAAAGGGTAACTTCGGTATTTTTCAACCTTTCTATAGGCTGGTGTGTTGTGTTTTTTAAGCGTAGGCTTTATTGTGAAATAGGCTATAAGCCGATAAGACTCGTTTACACACAATAACAAACAGACCGGATCAAGCGAAAGGTCAAGAAAAACGTTTCATTTCTCTGTAGGGTCTTTTCCATAATGCTGTCAGACTCTTATAATAATCTGAGGCTGTCAGTGGAAAAACAAAACAAACTCTTTTAGTGGACGGACACTGACAGTTTGCTCTGTCAGATCCCCCTGCAGCCTGTTTCAGCTGCTGGGTGAAGAGATCTCGCTCAGTACTGGACCGACTTCAAAAACTGTCGTCCCCTTTAGTCACTTAGACACAAAAAGTTGGGAAAACAGGGTCCAGGCTGAAAAATACAGAAGTTACCTTTAAGAAGCAGGACTGAAGCTTTCAACACCCAGTCAGAATGAGAGCAGAAACCTAGAATACTATGCACACACACACACACACACACACACACACACACACACACACACACACACACACACACACACACAGCGGTGCAGCAGCTGACCTGACAGAGACACAGTGGCGGGCAGGCGGAGCAGCGTGGCCGGCTGGGGGGGCGGGGCGTGGGGGCCGGCGGGGCTCGAACCCACGGGGCCCTGGATGGCCAGGGGCTGGCCCTGCAGCTGGCTGAGGGGGATGGTGTGGGTGCCGGGGGGGAGCGGGGCACCTGTGGGGGGGTGGGGGGGTGGGGGGGGGGGTGTGGGGGGCGGGGCAGAGAGAGGTCAGCCCGCGGACTCACTGAGCACAACGCGAACTAGAGCTGCACCAATAAGAAACCAGCATCCGTCCAGCTGACTCTCTGATCTGAACCAGAGCTTTACTGTTGTAGTTTGATATTTGGTTCGTTCAGCTTCAAACGGACCAATCACAGCCAGCCAGGGCTTGTAGACAAAAGTCACATGACTCACAAGCAGCTTGTTGATTGGACAGTGTGAACCTGTCATCCTGCAGGTTAGAGACTAGACTTCCTGTCACTTTATCTAACATGGTGGACTCGTCTGTCTCTTCTTCTGTGGTGTTCACTCCAGTTCAGAACACATGAAGAAACAGCTGAATATGAGCATCAGGCCAGACTTCACTTTGTTCTGCTAGGCTTTCCGTCTCCTGTAGGGCTGGGCGATATATCGATATTATATCGATATCATGATATGAGACTAGATATCGTCTTAGATGTTGGATATGGTAATATGGTGATATGGCATAAGTGTCTTTTCCTGGTTTTAAAGGCTGCATTACAGTAAAGTGATGTCATTTTCTGAACTTACCAGACTGTTCTAGCTGTTCTATTATTTGCCTTTACCCACTTAGTCATTATATCCACATTACTGATGATTATTTATCAAAAATCTCATTGTGTAAATATTTTGTGAAAGCACCAATAGTCATCCCTACAATATTGGGTAAAAAATTTGATTTTGTCCATATCACCCAGCCCTACTTACAACTGAACATTTAGCCCACTTCGTAGAAAATACCGAGATATATATCGTGTATCGCCACTCAGCCTAAAAATACCGAGATATGATTTTTGGTCCATATCACCCAGCCCTAGTCTCCTGCTACCCATAATCCCTTGCGTTTCGGGGTGGTTTCCTGTAGTTGGAGTGTCAGTTCTCTTGTTAGAGGACTGAGACTCTCGCTGCCGTTATTTGGTGCCACCAGAGGTCAAAGGTCATCAGTCACCTGGACAAACCAACTGAACTGAAGGAAGAAGATAAACTGATCTGAACATGAAGGAGGGAACGCAGCCTTACTCAGATCAGAGAGTAAAGCTTCCTGACACTTTAATGAGCGGTGCTTTGATATAAAACTGCTCTTTGTGCAGTGTGGTGACTGTTAGTCTCATGAATTATTACTGCGTTCATATCTACAGAAAAGCTTCTATCAGCTGGCTGTAGACTCACCAGTGAGCACAGTGTAGCCATAAGAGAACAGAACGGGCCATAATCAGAAACCAGTGTGTGGGCTGTGATGGATCGTATCGGTGCAGCTCTAGCTGAAGCCCAGCTGGACAGACTGAAGCAGCCGAACACAGCAGACATGACGAGTCGATGGCAGAGCAAGACACACACACACACACACTGTGACACAGCTGACTCACAATACAGCGGAGGGAAGGGAATAAAAAATGAAGAGGAATGAAAATAATGGATACAATTTTTTAATAAAACGGGATTAAAAAAAAAGAAAAAGAAAAACTAACGGCCCAAAAAAACCCAATTCAGCGGGATTAAAAAAATGACAAAAATAAAAAACAGTTTGTCAAAGTAACAGACAGACAGACAGACAGACAGACAGACAGACAGACAGACAGACAGACAGACAGACAGACAGACAGACAGACAGACAGACAGACAGACAGACAGACAGACAGACAGACAGACGGATAAATAACACACAAAACAATTTCAAAAGGAGCGACAGAAAGGGAGCAGAGAAAGGTTTTTCCCACCGGACATGAGGGTGAATCCTCCGGGCAGGACGACGCCGGCCGACGTCTTCAGGACCGTCCCGTTGGTGGAGGAGACGGCCGAGGAGACCTGCCAGGAGGGGGCGCCGCTCTGCACCTGCATGACCGAGGAGGAGGAGGAGGAGGAAGAGGAGGAGGAGGAGGAGGAGGGCTGTGTGGCGGCGCCGCCCGGCAGGCTGGCCATGGTGAAGGTCGGTTTGATCAGGTCCTGCGTGGAGACAGACAGGAAGAGGCGGGGCTTAGAGGGGAAGCAGCAGCCGTCCGAGCCGCTCCCGTCATTTCCACGCGGCGGTGCAATGCATTCTGGTACCGACACGGAGAGCTTCCAGAGGCGCCGAGTCACGTTTCACATGAAGCTGAGGTCTAGTCTAGTCTTTTGGGACATTTTTACAGGTACTGATTGGCAGAGGTCATGGCTATTACCATATAAATTCTGTATTACCAATAAGATTAAAGAAGTACACATCAAGATTTTACACAATATATATCCAACAAATCTATATTTCTCAAAATTTTTAGACCTTAACGCATTTATTTTACCATTGTATACATTCAATTACTTTTTGGACTCGAATAGAAGATTATATATTGTGTAAAACTAATTATAATATTAAAATTGAGTGTAAAAATGTCATTACACATTTTGAACTGGATGTATATAGCATTGAGTTCACTGTAAACTTGTTGATTTTGTATGGTAAATTTCATATCCATAAATGTATGGTAACAAAAGTTACCCCCAACTGAATTAGATTTTTGTGTGAATTTAATGAATATATTAAGACCCTTAAACATATAAACACAAAAAAAAGTAATAAAACTCTTAAATTGTATGATGAACTCTTTAAAGAGGAATATGATGTTTCTTTTTCATTTTTTTTATCATAATTTTATATTAATGAAGTTTATTTATCCCAACTGTTTTTTTGTTTTGTTTTTGAATGAATAATTGATATTATGAATTTATTTGTTATTTAAAATCACATTCTTGTTTCTTTGTATATTACTATGCTGAGCACAGGTCTGCATTGTTTGTATATTTGAATGTTTTTTCAATAAAGATTGAAAAAAAAAAAAATGAGGCTGAGATCTAGTCTACTTTATGCAAATCATGACTCCAACATGAAGAATCAGTTACTTCACACCAGTGGGTTTTTCCTGCAGAGTTTATCAGTTTTTCAGTGTTACAAACTCCAGACCTGGTTCCTAAACCCTGGTTCTGCTCTGCTGGGCGGCTGCCAGGCGAGCCAACAACCTCCAAGGGGAGTTCTGTTCTGGATTTATTTTCAGTGCCGTGACGCACGAAGCTGCTGGTTCTGCTGGATGGACTTCATAAAAAAAGATTTAATGCTGTTGAGCACTGAGAGCGTTAAGAGGCCGTCCATCACCACACTCCTTCCATCAGCATGGCTCCGGCTGATAAAGATCTAACATCACATGACTCTGTTTTGTTAAATGGTTTCTCTTACAGTGGAAACAGTCGCCTACTGATGGACGACTTGCTGCCCGGAGCCCAGAGCCCAGAGCCGACCAGACCGCCGGCTCCTCAGTAGGTCTGCAGGATATATGGTTTCAGCATGGTCATCACGATGTGAGCATGCTCAGTAGTCACATCGCAGGACGTGTGATGTCATGTAAGGCAAATTAACTCAAACACGTCATGCTGCAACTTTTTTGCTGCTTGATACAAAAGGAAAACTCACACGGTTTTTATTTTCCATGACTAATGTACAAGAGAATCTGTCTGATAACATAATTTACTCTGATTTAAGTTTGTTATCAGAGTGTTTGTTATCTTTCCAGCTTTCACAGCTCTGAACCGTAGTTGTGATCCTCTGGTGTTGTGTTAGCCTGTTTTAGCTCAGCCTGGCTCGTAGCTAACAAGCTTTTTACTAAGAGTCTGGACCAACTCTGCAGTGGAGAACTGGCACTTTATTTCAGTACAGCAGAACATAATGCACGGCCTCTCTGTGACGCTCTGAGCTCTTTTCCCGCTAACGATGCTAACTGTACTTAGCATCCTGCAGCTCACTCTGACTGCGGCTAAAAACACTCACTTCCTGCTACGTCACCCTGCAGGTTACCCACAAGGCCTCCTTCTTACAGGGGCAAGGCTTGATAGAGCTATTCAAGTCATTTGGTGAAAATTCCTGTATTTTTTCATATCACAAAATATATCGCAGAAAAAATAATATTGCAATGTCAGTTTTTTCCAATATCATGCAGCCCTAATCCTCAGAGTCGACACCAAAACAACCAACAACCAGCCTGCAAAGCTCTATGTGACTTGTGGTAAAACATTGTTTTAATGTCTCTTAGTGTTGCAGTTTGTCTTTCCAAGCTCCAACAAACCATCAACTGAGCAAGAGACTCTGAGCAGCGGTGTGATGATAAAACACTGGAGGGAAACGCACAGGAAGTATTATATGCAAAGATATAGAAAAAATAAAGGATACTGAAGTAAATTGCTGATTCATTCTTGTTACATATACTTTAGTACAGTCAATAAAGTGAAAAGGTGTTATTCTTATTCTATAATGAAATACTGATTTATGTGAAAAATCATTCAAACTTCAAAGTTAATCATATATGTAATGCTCCCAGTGGTTTTTAGCTCAGTGTGTTATGAGTGACAGTGTTCTGGTGAACGAGTTTATTCTGAGACTGTATGAAGAGTTTTGTTGGTTTGAGTTTTGGAGGTGAGATGAACCGTTTGGCCAAGATGCATGATGGGAATGCAGACTGGATGAAGAGTTTAGAAAAAGTGGCTTCAGTATTGACCGATGCTTGTTAGCAACTGAAAAAAAACTGTAAGATGGAGGAGGGGATTCCCCCGAGGAGAAGTGAAGGAGGGCCGGGGGAAACGACTAATGAAACGCTCCGTAAAGTACACAGGAAACAAGATATTTTCTCTGACTGCTCAAACTGTTTCTTCACCCTCTGGCAGCACAAAACCCGTCTAAATATTGGCAAGTAAAACATCCATCTATTATCATCAGGCAAAATCAAATACGCTTCATAAAACACTCCTGGATCTCTACACACAGTCCATTTAGTGATGTCGTGGATACTCTCATCTCTTTGACGGGACGCGTCACGGCGGCTGCTGCGGGAATCAAACCTGTGACCTTTTGATTTCGGGACGGTTTTGTTTATGGGACGCTGAGCCCCGGCTCTGTGCTGAAGTGGAGATCAGGTTGTGTGGCGTCTGGCAGCAGCTGCAGCCGATCTGGAATGTTTTCGGTCCGGAGCCAAGACAGCGACTACAGAGAAACGCTCCATATAAGGACAGACAGACCCCAAACTTATTTTTATCAATCTGTGATGAAGCTTTTCGGTCGGGTTCGAAAACCTGCTCGGCCCACACAGACCGAGACCGAACCGCTTCACTGTTTACCAGCTAAATGTTATTTTTACAGCAGAATAAGGAGCTGCAGAAGCCGGCTGGTGGACTCGCTCACGGTCGACTGTGTACAGAATGAAATTTATAGCCGCAGAATCAAATCTTTTTACCCTCAAACTCCACTGAAGGCGTCACCGCCAGCTGATGCATACGGGGGGCTTTTATTTTGAAAGAGGAGCAGAGGGGGGGGGAAGCGTGCGGACCGGACTCAACCCGCAGAAGGCTTTGGGGTTTCATCTCCATGTGGACAAAAGGAAAGAAAAGCTGAACCAAAGTACAGCAGCTGAAGGTTTTGTGCTGTGAGGTTTGATTGGTCAGCGTCCGCTCGGCCAATCAGAAGCGTTCCTGCGTTTGTTCTGTAGGATCTAGCGGCGAACACAGAGACGACGGTCCGACCGGAACAAACAGAAACCAGAGTTCGCCTGGTGGAGCGTTGGGATGACTGGAGGTTTTCAGATCAGGTTTCTCCGTTATGAGCAAAGCTTCCTGTTCTTCTGCCTCGCCGCCATGTTGACGCTCAGAACATCCAACACACATCTATCATCAATACTGTCAAGCTTCAATTAAACACCGAGTCCCTTCCACTGGCCAGGTGTGGCTGCACGTTCTGACAGATAACGGCCGGTGTCAATTAGAAGCCGGCTGCCACTGACGCTGTGAAGCAGTTTATTTATTTTTTTTTACTTGCATTCAAACGTCAGTCACATTTACTGATCGCCATGGCGGCACAGATGAAAAGTACAACCTCTTGCTGCCATAAACTTTCTCTCGTCTCTCTCTCTCTCTCTGTCCCTCTCTCTCTCTGTCTCTGTGTCTCTCTCTCTCTGTGTCTCTCTCTCTCTCTGAGGTTGGCCTTGATGCGCTGTCTCTCTCGGAGCGAGATCAAATGAATGATTCGTAATTGATATGTTATTCGATAGCCTAATTTTTATACAAGTAATATTCATACTGGTTTAAATAAACAATTTGATAGTATTTCCCATCTTCCCAAGAGTTTTGTGTGAAAGGAATTAAAGGCCTGTCCCATACAGAGCCTGTCCCATACAGAGCCTGTCCCATACAGAGCCTGTCCCATACAGAGCCTGTCCCATACAGAGCCTGTCCCAGATATCGGCCGGTTGAGTTCAGTGTTTGAAGCAAATAAAAGTCCAGGCTGTTAACTGAAGTTTTACAGTAATTCTGTGTGTTTCCTGATGATCAGTGTGGCCCCACAGAGCCTGCTGTCCTGCACCATGTGTGTCGGTCTGTGCTGTACCGTGACATCAGTGTTAGGGTTAGGGTTAGAGTCTGTTGCCGCCGAGGCGACTCGGCCGTTACCTTGGCGACCTCGGAGCACCCGTCGGCCTCGGAGACCTGGTAGGTGAGGTCGGTCTCCTCGAAGCCCGTGGCGCTCATCCTCTGGTCGGAGGAGGGGTCGGAGCGCGGGGGGGAGTCGGGGGAGTTGAGGCAGGTCTGGATCAGAGCCTTCCCGGTCTCCGAGGTGATCATGGGCTGCAGCTTGCGGGTGGCGAAGGTGTAGACGTGTCCCGTCTCGCTCGCCACCAGCAGCAGGACCTGCGTCCCCGTCAGCGTGGACAGCTCGTACGCCTGGAGGAGGAGAGGGAAGGTCTCTACCTGGCTGTCTGCTGAGTTACCATAGCAACCACTAAAGCATGGCTATTTAAGATGTGCATTATGGGATTTATTATCAGCACGGTTCAAACATATCTTTGACCAATCAGATGACTCGTCTGAAACGAGTTGCAGTATCATTCTAGGTACTAGTTACATTATTTCGATATATGAAGAGATTTGCTAAAATGCAAAATCACACATTAATTAATTTGATGTTCATCACACTGATCGCTGCACGATATCTGACAAATCATATTGAAATAATTTTACGGCAATTGCAATATAAATTGCAACACAGTAGACAGACTTTTTTTCAGCAAACAAGAAACAACAATTTATTTCAATTAATTGTGCAGCACTACTTCATGGTAATATATAGTATGAACATTTTTTTTTTCAAATAATATTCCATAATTTGTTTCAGAGCTCATTTTGTGAGAGATTTTAATTAATATTTGCTTTTTATCATTAATTTAGGCAGTAGAGTTCTGTATCACGATTACTCAATATCACTATTTTCTAGGCAGCACATCCTGCTGGTTGCTAGGCAGCCAACCATCCTACTCTGTTGTGGAGTGTGTGTGTGTGTGTGTGTGTGTGTGTGTGTGCGTGCGTGTGTGTGTGTGTGATGGTGAAAATATTTTGAGGCTCGTCGATCCTTCTGATTCCTGAAACTGAACACTGAGACCAAACCCTCCGACCCGACCCGACCCCTGACCCTAAACCCTCCTGTTCCCAGAGAAGAAGGAGTGAGCGATGACTGCTGTCGTCATGACGACGGGTTCAGCAGCTCCCAACCAGCCAAACACCGCTGCTGCACTTTCTGATTACCTATGAACCAATCAGCAGCAGGCGAGCTGTGCTGAGCCAGGCTGCTGTGTTAGACCAGTTCACGCTATTCAAGGCAAGTGATATAATAAGAGGTTCTGTAGACGGGCAGCTCTCCCAACAGAGAACTCTTCATGTTCCCTGGCAGCAACGTGTTCCTGTGGGATTAGAGCAGGAACGCTGTGGCAGCTAGTGGACTGCAGCCCGCCAGGCGGCCCGGCTGGACTGAAGAACCAGGCTGTGACACCGGGCCTGTTACAGGAGTCTGTGTTACAGGAGTCTGTGTTACAGGAGTCTGTGTTACAGGAGTCTGTGTTACAGGAGTCTGTGTTACAGGAGTCTGTGTTACAGGAGTCTGTGTTACAGGAGTCTGTGTTACAGGAGTCTGTGTTACAGGAGTCTGTTACAGGAGTCTGTGTTACAAGAGTCTGTGTTACAGGAGTCTGTGTTACAGGAGTCTGTGTTACAGGAGTCTGTTACAGGAGTCTGTGTTACAGGAGTCTGTTACAGGAGTCTGTGTTACAGGAGTCTGTGTTACAGGAGTGTGTTACAGGAGTCTGTGTTACAGGAGTCTGTGTTACAGGAGTCTGTTACAGGAGTCTGTTACAGGAGTCTGTTACAGGAGTCTGTGTTACAGGAGTCTGTGTTACAGGAGTCTGTTACAGGAGTCTGTGTTACAGGAGTCTGTGTTACAGGAGTCTGTGTTACAGGAGTCTGTTACAGGAGTCTGTGTTACAAGAGTCTGTGTTACAGGAGTCTGTGTTACAGGAGTCTGTGTTACAGGAGTCTGTTACAGGAGTCTGTGTTACAGGAGTCTGTTACAGGAGTCTGTGTTACAGGAGTCTGTGTTACAGGAGTCTGTGTTACAGGAGTCTGTTACAGGAGTCTGTTACAGGAGTCTGTGTTACAGGAGTCTGTGTTACAGGAGTCTGTTACAGGAGTCTGTTACAGGAGTCTGTGTTACAGGAGTCTGTGTTACAGGAGTCTGTGTTACAGGAGTCTGTGTTACAGGAGTCTGTGTTACAGGAGTCTGTTACAGGAGTCTGTGTTACAGGAGTCTGTGTTACAGGAGTCTGTGTTACAGGAGTCTGTGTTACAGGAGTCTGTGTTACAGGAGTCTGTTACAGGAGTCTGTGTTACAGGAGTCTGTGTTACAGGAGTCTGTGTTACAGGAGTCTGTGTTACAGGAGTCTGTTACAGGAGTCTGTGTTACAGGAGTCTGTGTTACAGGAGTCTGTGTTACAGGAGTGTGTTACAGGAGTCTGTGTTACAGGAGTGTGTTACAGGAGTCTGTGTTACAGGAGTCTGTTACAGGAGTCTGTGTTACAGGAGTCTGTGTTACAGGAGTCTGTGTTACAGGAGTCTGTGTTACAGGAGTCTGTGTTACAGGAGTCTGTTACAGGAGTCTGTGTTACAGGAGTCTGTGTTACAGGAGTCTGTGTTACAGGAGTCTGTGTTACAGGAGTCTGTGTTACAGGAGTCTGTTACAGGAGTCTGTGTTACAGGAGTCTGTGTTACAGGAGTCTGTGTTACAGGAGTCTGTTACAGGAGTCTGTGTTACAGGAGTCTGTGTTACAGGAGTCTGTGTTACAGGAGTCTGTGTTACAGGAGTCTGTGTTACAGGAGTCTGTTACAGGAGTCTGTGTTACAGGAGTCTGTTACAGGAGTCTGTTACAGGAGTCTGTTACAGGAGTCTGTGTTACAGGAGTCTGTGTTACAGGAGTCTGTGTTACAGGAGTCTGTGTTACAGGAGTCTGTGTTACAGGAGTCTGTTACAGGAGGAGAGACTGCACAGCAAGATCTGAACCAACTCTGACAGACTGAACGGATGTTATCCCGCTGACCAGAGACACTCAGCATCTGAAACAACATTTTATTACAAGCTAAAGTTATGCTACACTGTGGCAGGACCGTAACCATAGCAACATCTGCAGCTAGCATCCATGCTGCACTGTAGCAGGACTGTAACCATAGCAACATAAACAAATCCAGTCAGGCTGCCGTTCAGCCTCTAAGCAGAAATCCAAAGTTTGGAAAAATCTTCCATGTTTCGAACTTCGGTTAGCCAAGTGTTTGTCTGCTGTTTTATTAAACAACAAAACAGACCAGACTGCAGAGTGACAGGATTCATCAAAACAACATGACAGACCTCAGAATTAGGGCTGGGCCATATGGTTGAAATCAATATCATGATAATCATATGGAATTTTCTCGATATCAATATATATCACGATATGGTTCATGTATGCAAAATCACGTTAAATAATCAAATTAATGTTCATCTCATTGAACCGAATGGTGATGTTAGATGTGATGTCAAACAAAACAGAAATATTCAAATAATATTCCCACCATACCTCATTTTATCAGAGTTTTTAAGTAAAATTTGCTTGTCATCATCAATTCAGACAGCAGAAATGTGTCACGATATTGAAATATCTTCATATCATCACGATATGATTCCACTGAAAGACGATAAAGGATAATATTGAATTATCGCCCAGCCCTACTCAGAATGCCTTCAATGGCCAATCCAGGTTCAGTATTCAGCTAAGCCATGTAACAATATAATATATGGAACTGAAACTCCACACACAAAGCCATGAAACATGTCTGGTGAGATAAGAGCAGGTGACAGTGGCGGTCTGTGGCCTGACACCGCCTCACCTCACAAAGCAAACACAGAGCTTTCTTACCCAACAGCTGATGAGGAGAAGCTTTGCATATCCAGGACACACAGCCTGCTGCTGATCAGGACTCGGGCCGGACGCTGGGCTCTATTCAAATCTACTGAGACTCTGCTGAACTCCACAGATCAGACTCACTCAGAACAACAAAGGCACGTTTCCTCCTTTTCAATTCCACTGTTCTGAAGTTCTGATCGACAAATAAGAGCCTGAACTGAGCTGTGGTGTCCAGCCGTGTTCAGCCCAGTCCTCTGAGTCACAGGTCCAGTCCAGTCCTGCAGACTGTTGGACCTGCATGGACCAAGTTACATTTTGCAGGAAACAAACTAGAGCCGAGGGGGGGGGGGAGATATGAACTTCTGCAATTTCCAAATCTCAGAGGCTGCAGTTAGTTTCTTCAGAGAGAGTTTGGTCAAAAGAGAAAATCAAAACCTTCATCAGACTCAAACTCAGTAAATCTGCACACTCACATCTCGTTTTTAACAAAATCACTTTTCTTTACACATAAACTTGTGATGATATGTATCGCAGGTTAAATCAGCGGTTCCCACAGTGTGGTTCGGGGACCAACAGGGGTCCCAGATGGAGTCACAGCCTCTCCAGTAAAATGAGGAATAATATTGCTGTTATTCAGCTGCTGGTTAGTAAAATGACAGAATGCATAAAGATGATATTGTGTTCCCACTCCCATCTGCACCATAGACAGTTATGTAATTATGTATTAATTATGGCTGAAAGATATTGACAAAAAATCTAATCGTGATTATTTGAGAGAATATTGCAATTGCGATTTAAACAGCGATTCATATCATCAAGTTTTTCTTGTCATACATTTTTTTACAACTTTAAAATTGTTTAAACACAACAACCAGATTCCTGAATTTGAGTCCGATGGAAGGTTTTGATTCATGGACCAAAGATTACCTGCGGATCTAAAACACCTTCATCCAGATTGAACCAAACTCTGATGAGCTTCCTGGGGGCAAAATCTTATCAAATGGGGGTCTGAGGTCTGATGTGGATCTGAAGTGGATCTGATGTGGATCTTAAGTGGATCTGATGTGGATCTGATGTGGATCTGATGTGGATGTGTTTTGGGTCCTTGACATGAAAAGCTTTGGGACACAGGAGGAGCTGACATGGTGTAAATTCCATACTCACCTTCTTCATAATACCGGTCTTCCTTTTACTAAAAGTTGTGTACCGCCGAAGTTTGTTGTCTATGAACTCCATTTTTATCTTGACTCGTCCTCTGGTTTTCTTGCCCGGCTTGGCCCCTGTGACCCCGGCGCTGACCCCGCCGTAACCCCCGGCCAGGCCCCCGGAGGTGGCCGCCGACTGACCGACCTCCCGCTCAGACCGCTCCCGCTTCACCCCTCTCCTGTCCCCGCCTGAACCCACGGTGTCCTCGTCATCCCCCGAATCAGACTCCTGTTCGGAGCCGCTGTAGGCCACCTCGGTGGCGTATTCCCTGTCTTCAAAACGGCCTCCATCCGTCTCGGTGGCTGCGGTCGGTCCCGGTCCGGGTGTGTTCACCTGAAGGCTGCTCAGTCCGGTCCGCCCGGTTCCTGCTCTGGTGCCCATTCCGGCCCCGTTTCCCCCCAGCATTCCCCACCGTGTCCCCCCGGGCCCGAGACCTCCTCCGGGCGAGGCAAAGTTCCTGTGCTAGCGGTGTGAACAGCAGACCTCGTCCCAGCGCTCCGGGCTTCCAGTCCGGGCAGAGTCAGCTAACTGGATCGCTAGCTGCACGGCTAACCAGCTAGCTAACTGCAGCTCAACGGCTAGCTGAGTGACAGCGGTTAGCGGTTACTTTAGCAACAAGTAAAGCCTATCTGCCCATCGGAATCACAATAAAACACAGCCGACACTGACAGAGGAGGTGGGCGCACGTCAGATAAAACAGCACGGAATGATAATTCCATAAAGTATTATGCTATATTACCAACGCTAACTATGTAAAGTTGTAAAGTTATGTTTTCCAACAGTAATCAATGAGGCCCAACCCCCTCCGACTACTCCTCTCCACATAAGGAAATGACGAATAGCACCCGTCTCTATCCATCCGCTGTTAAATATAGTTCTACACATTGTACGGCCTATATTCAGATTCCCTCTCGAAAATAAAATAGTTTTTTTGAAAACGCTATATAGATATATTCAACATAAAATAATGTATAAAATGTGTAAAATGAAGGTAGATGGTGCGCAGTAATACCAAACGGCGACATGTTCTTGCGGACATGCAGGGGAACTACTTTCCTCCATATAAAGAAACGCATTTCCTTTTATGGCGATAACTTTCCTTATTTGGTCAATCATTTGCTTCCAGCGCCGAACTTAAGATATGGGAAAAAACTATGTGCACGTGCAGGGCAGAGGGCCAAAATACAGGATGAATATATATTTAACATGTGAATACGTTTATGTTTACAAGACATGAGTCAGATTCACAGCGTGGTGTTTGAGGCAGTGTGGCCTGCACAGGCTTCAGGCCTGGTCCGTCTGTTTACTACAGCAAGGTGTGGCAGTGTGATACTCAGCCTGACTGAGTCCAAATGTCATCTTGTAGGTTTTATCACTATAATGGAGAGCAAAGACCAAACAGAAACTACCTGAAATCTATTTGGAAACCATATCTAAAAAAAAAAACCACACAAACAAACACCCCAGGGCGATTAGGCCCAATGATCCCCTTTGTGTGTCTAAAATTTATCACACTGAGCAGATAATAGTATCTAGTCTGTCATCAGTCAGCTGGTAGTTTTGGTGGTAAATGGCATCAGATGCAGGGACTTTCCAGCTCCGAGTTTATGGACCGAAGCTCCTGTCCATGTCATATTCAGGTGTTGGTTGTTCTCAGTCGCCAACTCTGGGACTGGAACCAACAAAATGCTTGCAGCTTTTGCAAACATCAAGTTTGGACCCTTATTGATTCAAATCCCATATTTGGATCATGCTTTTCAGGCCAGTTATGAGCAAACATGCAGCTCAGCAAACACTCAGCATGATAACAGGCAGGAGGGCTGAGCTTTCATTTTCATTTAAGATTTATTAAAAGTTGTAAAAACACACTTCAAGTTAACATACAGAAACAGATAGTATTAAAACACTCACATGACGAGTGAATCAGCTCCCACTGCTTCTGTTTGCTGTAACTGGCTCCAGGCACATGGGACACAAACTGTACATGCAGCCCAGTGTTAACCAGCCAGAATAGAACAGAATAAAGTAGAATAACATTTATTTTCCCAGAAGGGGACTTCAGTATTAGTAGCCAGCAGTTGCATGACATAGACAGTAAAAAACAAACACAAGTTAAACACATTAAGGTTATCAATAATGACAATATTGATAGATTAATACACAATAATTGAAACATATAAGATATGAGCTGCAGGATGAATATGAACCCAGTGATCTGATCTGTGACCGCATCAGAACACCAGAACATCAGAACATCGGAACACCAGAACATAGGAACACCGGAACATCAGAACACCAGAACATCAGAACACCGGAACACCAGAACATCGGAACACCGGAACATCAGAACACCAGAACACCAGAACATAGGAACACCGGAACATCAGAACACCGGAACACCGGAACATCAGAACACCAGAACACCAGAACATCGGAACACCGGAACATCAGAACACCGGAACACCGGAACATCAGAACACCAGAACACCAGAACATAGGAACACCGGAACATCATCATCAGAACATCAGAACATCATCATCAGAACTTCATATCTGTGTTTCTCCTCTGGGTTGAAGTTCCTGCTGCAGAACCTCAGCAGACCAGCAGGAGGCAGCAGGAGTCCATCAGGATCTGGACTGGACCAGACAGGAGGAGACAGACCAGGAGGAACCCAATAGTCAGGACAGGAAGTGTGTGTGTGTGTGTGTGTGTGTGTGTGTGTGCGTGCATGCGTGCGTGTGTGTGTGTGTGTGCTCTTTAATTGTAAAGATCTGACTGACTCTGTCAGAACTGATAATTAGATGATGGATGACTTTCACATCATAAATCACCCCCTCAAGAATCCTGGAACCCCATCAAGGACTCCAGGAACCCTTAAAGGACCCTTAAAACCTCCTCAAGGACCCCTGGAACCCCATCAAGGACTCCGGGAACCCTTAAAGGACCCTTAAAACCTCCTCAAGGACCCCTGGAACCCCATCAAGGACTCCAGGAACCCTTAAAGGACCCTTAAAACCTCCTCAAGGACCCCTGGAACCCCATCAAGGACCCCTGGAACCTCCTTACGGACTCCTGGAATCTTCTCATGGATCCCTGGAACCCCATCAAGGTCCTAAAACTTCCTTAAGGACCCCTGGAGAGTCCTCTCCAAGACCCCTGGAACCCCTGACGGACTCCTTTAACCCCATGAAGGACCTCTGCTGCATCCTCAGATATAAATGCAACAATCCAGTTCAGTCTCCATTGCATCACTGCCATTCGAAACAATGTAGAAAATAAATTACAGTGTAAACAGCTGTGGAGTGCTCAGTCATGAAACAGGCAGCTGTGGTTCGGTCTGTTTCAGATTACCCCCCCCCCCCCCCTCCTCCCCCCTCCCCCCCCCGGCAGGATCACATCATAGCTAATCTGTCAGTAGTACTAATCTTTGATACAACTGTGTTTCTTGGAGTCTGACTACATGATGTTGCAACTCCTCTGCTGTCAGTCTGTGATGTTCGCCTCTGGAAACAGGAATCCTGGCTCCCATTCAGACTGGTTAGGTAACACACACACAAACACACACAAACACACACACACACACACACACACACACACACAGCACTTCCCTGAAAACCCCGCCTTGCACTTCAACGACACAACTGCTCTTTTCCCGTTGGACAGAGGTTGCCTGGCAACTCGCGTGCGGAGTTTGATGTGATAATACAGTTTCCATCGGTTTGCCATTACATTACAACACAGTATTACAACACAGTGTTACAACACAGTGTTAGCTGTTGGAACACGAGGAAACACAAGCCAGCGGTGCGTTGCCAGTTTGGAAAACCAAGAGAACTGAAACATCTCTGAGCTGAAGGCTTCACACACTCACTTTGCTCTGTTCCACAGACTGTAACTGTCATTTACAGTTATAGTACATTTACTTCTGTCTATGGCTAGTTTACATTTCCCTCAATCATTTCACAATGCATGCCATATGTAATTACATTTTTTAACATTTACTCGTTTTTAAAATCCAAACTTTCTGGTGTCAAACGGAAAGGAGGGATTATTATTCTGGAGGAGACGTCAATTTCCTCCTGTGGGTGTCAGCTGACTGACAGGAAGCAGAGCGTGGGGCGTCCTGGAGGCCTCTGGGGCGCATACCATGTGGCTGCAGCGTCCTGGGTTCGAGTCTGGCCCAGGACCTTTGTCGTATGTCATCCTCTCTCCACTGTGAACTCTCAAATAAAGGCTGAAATTCCTCCCATGATAAAAAAAACAACAAAAGGAGGCAGAGCAGAGCGGAGCGCTGAGATGAAAACACTCGACTCAGCTCAGTGAAATCAGGAGAAAACAAAGTTTGGCTTCATGTTTCCTGTAATGGATTCTGTCTTTCTGTGGAAGTTTGTTTTTCATACCGGACAAGAATGAATGAAGGAGGAAAACGAGTCTGACATCTGAACTATGCTGACTGTGTGCAGAGACACAGAGGAAGCTGGACCACTGGACTGACTTAAGCTGATTACTGTCAAACTGAGTCTGACAGTGACTCTGTGTCTTTGTTTAGTTGCACCATGGAGACTGAAGGTTCATCTGAACTAAAGGGAAAACGAACCAAATCATTTTCTCAGACAGTGACACTTTCAGCTTCTGTGGCCATTAACATGCAAGACATAATCAATGTTTCCTGCCCCAATTAACGTTAATAGCTTATAAGCTAAATTACACAATAGCGAGACAAAAAGATATATTTATATTAGATATATTAGATGTATTTTGTTTCCCACAGACACTACAGAGACATAAATCTATGAATACAACCAGATGTAACTAATACAGACAATAATAGTGACATCTAGTGGTGTAACTGTTTAAACAGGGTAAAAGTCATGCAGTTAGGCCTAATGTAATTGCCCCTTTCACTATTATGGTGAAAAAACTTTATTTTATACTAAGCTAGCTCCATAGGTGAACCATCAGGCAGATTGGTCGCTGTATCTGGGCCCCGCCTCCCTCTTGGCCCCGCCTCCCTCTGGGCCCTGCCTCCCTCTGGGCCCCGCCTCCCTCTGGGCCCCGCCTCCATCTGGGCCCCGCCTCCCTCTGGGCCCCGCCTCCCTCTGGGCCCCCATCATTTGGACAAATTGGTTAAAAAAATTGTGGAACGAAGTTGAATGGAGAGAGTATCTCAGTATGAAAGTAAGCGCGCCGTAAGAAATAGACTTGATAGCATCCGACCTCCCATCACCATCTGCATTATTTACTTGGTGATGGAGCAGGCCAGTCAGCCAATCACAGGGCTCGCTAAACTGTCAATCATCATGAAGCAGTTTACAATCAAACGGCAAAATGTCCAAATGATGCTACCAGGTGAAGAGAAGAGAGAGAGAGGAAAAGATAAAAGAGGATGAACAAGCTCAACTTAAAGGCATGTTATTGTGCTAAGGAAGAATACAGTGTGTGTAAAACAGAACAGTCTTTTTATGTCATGAATGACAAAAACAAAAGTTTAATAGTTTTGTTGCCACTGTGTGTAACATCGCTCAGGACCTTCAAACAGCAAGGGACGGCTCCGGTTAGGTCAGACACCAGAGCTTTAGCACACCTGAGTACAAGGTGAGAGGAGCGTGGGAGAATTAAAGAAATACCAATAATACAGGACCTTTAACCAGCCTTCTGCTGAGCTGCTGTAGTGTTTGGAGTGAAAACCTGCAGACTGTTGGGTCGGGTCGTTTGCATCATATCGTCTCATATCGTGTAATCTGTTGTTTTCATTGACTAAAGTGGAAAAAAACCAAACCATCCATTCCAAGACAGAAAATGAGCATGTAAGAGAAACAGACACACCCTCTTCCTGAAGCAGATCCTCCCTGTATGAACTGCGGGACCTTTACCAATCCACAGGATCTGATGTAACCGTCCCCAGAGCGGGCCGACCGGGCCGAGCCAGCACACAGACCTGGCTGGGAAGTTTGGAAGGGGGGGGGGGTAGTTCTGCCTCTTTGACATAAAAGTAAAAAGGAGTTCAATGCTTCTCTGAGGTTTTCTGGTCCAAACAAGCTTTAAGGCAAAACCAAACCTGTTTTTATCTGAATTTTGTCTAGATTTTGTTCATATTTGTCTCCTTTGCTCTCTATAAAGCTTCATGACTTGCCTGTTTGTTAAAAGAGAATCAGAAACAAACTAAAGTGAATAATTTGGGGTGTGTCCAGACTATTAGTTTCTTTAGCGTTTAGGATGAAAAACAGACTTTAAGTAACATCTAGACACTCTTTCTTTATCCTGCAGGAGCTCTGATCTCACATTTCTGCCTCGCTCCTCCTGACCTTTCATCCATTCAGACACAAAATCCCAAACTGACTCCACATCAGCAGTCCGGTCCAGTTTTAAGGAAACTCAAAGTTTCCCCTTGACTTTAGGAACAGATTGAGTCACAGTGGAGCCGAGTGTCTTTCTCAACTCGCCCTGTGTGTCTAGTTCAGAACAACACACACACACACACACACACACACACACACACACACACACACACACACACACACACACACAGATGTTGATAATAACACATATTGACACAACATTTGTTATGAATAAAGTATGAAGAGTTCAAGTCCAAAACACTACGTATCTACTCTGGAAACAAATAAGTTCATCATTCAGATCTAAAGCATTCAGTGTGTAAAAGTGTCTCATCTATTCAACCAAGGACTGAAAGGAAAACTCCTCAGATCCTCTTTCCTCTGTCAGATCTCTTCAGTCTGTGATGTTCAGTTCATTCACGAGTTATTAAGTGATGAAGAGTTGTCATTTAGTTTTTCAGTGAACCCACTTTCCCTCAATCGGCCTCATCTACTTCTACTGCAGTTGGTGATTTCCTATGTTTCCCAGAAAACCTTTCTATCCAACTAGTTTGTGAACATTGGGGACTGCGCCCCTCTTACTCAAACCCCAACCTGTCTCCCTGCCGCATTGCATGCTGGTCTCTCTCCTGCTCCTGTGGTGGAGAAACTGGTCTCTCTCCTCTTCTCTGATGGATCTCTCCCTGTGTGATTGTTGAACGTCTCTCGGTGCAAAATGGCGGCTCTAGAAAGAAGCCCTCGCTCTTTGATCCTGAGGGACTGACACCAAAACCTGACGTTTACCGCTGAGGTTTTACATCCTGAAACATTTTCTCATATCAAACTCCACTGGAGCTGCTGGAGACATCTGGAGGTGACGTCACCTCGTCTGTGATTGGCCGGTTATCCAATACAACAAACTACTGAATGGACCCAGGAATGTTTTAGGGGAGTTTTCCTTTGAGTTCCTTTAAGTTTCTTTTCCTTTAAGTTCCTTTAAGTTCCATACTATCCTTTAAATGTAGCCTCATTTGGTTTACTTTCCTGCTGTCAATCATTTTGTCAGAGTATTGTTTTATTGTTTTCTTACTGTTTCTCATTTTGGAACCAAACTCTTCAAATGTTGTGTTAGTATGTTGTTACACTGCAAAAAATGACAAGCTGTCCAGTGATTTTATCTTGTTTCCAGACCTATCAGCTTACTTCATGATATTTTTAGTCAAATTCTCTCACTACACTGGCAGATAATCTGCTGGTTTCAATACATTTCGCTTGATTCATGCCAATATGACATCTTTCAAGAAATCATCATAAAACAATGAAGAAAATCTTGAACCCAGAAACTTTCTCCAAGACAATTTTACCAAATTAACAAGAAAGTAAACAAGAGTCCTGAAACAAGTTACAGTTGTCTTCTGAAAAAAGTCAAATTTGTTGAAACCGGTAAAGTTAAGATAATTTCACTAAAAAAAAAAAAAAAAAAATAAGCTTGATAAGTCTGGATCCAAGATGAAATAACTGAACAGGTCTGTGAGTGTTTGCAGTGTGTGAACCTCTGCTGTGTGGAAAGCAGCTGTGTGTGTGTTGTCCTGAAGCAGACGGACAGGCGGCCAGGCGGTGGATCCTGTGGATGTTTTTCTAGAAGGCGTACGGTCCCACGATGATGGTGAGGCGGAGCAGGGAGCTGGATCGGTAGCTGAGGCCGGCGTTCTGCGTCACCATCTCCAGGTCCAGGACGTGCTCCCGGGGCCCGCTCAGGGCCCGGGTCATCACCAGCATCCCGCTCACGTTACTGGAGCGCTGCAGGGGACGCAACAGGGACCACATGTAAACATGATGGAGGTCTCTAATTCACAAGATTAGATTAGACTAGACTAGACTAGACTAGATTAGACTAGACTAGACTAGACTAGACTAGACTAGATTAGATTAGGTGCAATTAGATTAGATTAGACTACATTAGATTAGATTAGATTAGATTAGACTACACTAGACTACATTAGATTCAATTAGATTACATTAGATTGAATTGATTGGATTACATTACATTAGATTAGAATAGATGAAACTAGATTAGATCAAATTAGATGAAACTAGATTAGATTAGATTAGATTTGTTTAGATTAGATTACATTAGATTCCATTAGTTTAGTTTAGATTAGTCTAGACTAGATTAGATTAGTCTAGATTAGGTTAGACTAGATTAGATTTGATTAGATTAATTTAGATTAGATTCCATTAGATTCCATTAGTTTAGTTTAGATTAGTCTAGACTAGGTTAGATTAGTCTAGACTAGATTTGATTAGATTTGTTTAGATTAGATTACATTAGATCACATTAGTTTAGTTTTGATTGGATTGGTTTAGTTTAGACTAGACTTGTTTAGTTTAGTTTAGTTTAGATTATATTAGATTACATTACATTAGATTAGTTAGAAATTGTGTCTTTGCAGGAAACAGGAAACAGGAAACAGAATGAACAGAAAAATAAAAACAGAATATAAATAAGAACAGAGCAGATTCAGTACTGTGACCTGTGACCTGTGACCTGTGACCTGTGACCTGTGACCTGTGACCTGTGACCTGTGACCTGTGACCAGGTTTCTCACCCTGAGGAAGAACTCTCCCCCCTCGTTGCCGGCTTTGATCCTGAAGGTGTTGTGCATGTTGGGGAAGACGCTGGTGGCCTGGATCTGGAAGATGTCGGCCGGGACCGAGCGCTCCGACGTGATGCTCATGTATTTGTAGACGATGGAGGGAGGAAGGCCTCTGCACGCGCTCAGTGACTGACAGCTGCAGCGGCTGTGGAGGACGGACCGGCAGATCAGATTCAAGTTCTTTACATTCTCAGTTTAATTTCCATTTCAACACACCAGACCTTTCCACAACTTAATGTCTTGACTGGATTTAAAATTTTTCTCAGTGTTCAGTCAACAGTTTGGACACATTTTTCTTTATTTTTACTATTTTCCACATTTTAGAATACTAGTAAACTATCAAAACTATGAAATAACACAAATGGAATTATGCAGCGACCTTCACTATTTATATTTGTCAAACAAATTTCAAGCATTTAAGCAGAAGACTTTAGATCAGAATGCTTTAAGAGAATGAAGAACACAGAACATTCAATCAGGTGTTCAAACTTTTGACTGGTAGCATAAATATATATGTTTTATCCTTAATTATCTATTTTATCTTTCATTCTTTCTTTCTTTCTCTTTCTTTCTTTCTTTCTTTCTTTCTTTCTTTCTTTCTCTTTAATGTCATATTATCCTTACTTACCTATTTTATCTTTTTTTAAATATGTGTGTATTTTTTGTGTTTTATGTGAAGCACACTGAATTTGCCTTGTGTATGAAATGTGCTATATAAACAAAGTTTTCGGGACTGAGCAACAATACTTTTCCAAACTTTTTCTGCAATTCCCAAACAGTAACACTTTACAATAAGGGTCAATAAGTTAAGTTAATGCTTATTAAGCATTAACTAACCCTTAATTAACAGTTAACTAATGTGTCTGGTAATCATTTACTAATGGTGTTCATGTTAACTAAGGTATTAATTTATACATTATTTAATAGTCATCTTTATGAACTATTAAATAATGTATAAATTAATACCTTAGTTAACATGAACACCATTAGTAAATTACACATTAGTTAAGTGTTAATTAAGGCATTAACTAACTAAATAAATTAACTAATTAACTATTAAGCATTAACTAACCCTTAACTTAGTGACCCTTATTGTAAAGTGTTACCTCCCAAACTGTTCCTGAAACAACCCAATCCATTTCCCCTCATTCCCAGACTTCCCAGAGAGCCTCACCCCTCTCCGGTCTGGACGTAGGGCTCGTGGCAGGGGTTTCTGGGATAGCAGCGGAAACCGCCGAAGTAGTTCCAGCACGTCTCGTCCTCGCGGCAGTTATGTCCCGTCTCACACTCGTTTATGTCTGTTCACAAGCACAACACTTCAGAACCAGGACAACTTTAACATACAAACCGACAGTCAGGTTTCTGAATCTGAAACTTAACGAACTGTGAACCTTAAAGTCGCAGTAGGTAAGTTGAAGAAAACAGGAAGACAGACGCACTTAACCCTAAGATCTGGGCCTTAACGAACTCTGGGCCTTAACGAACTCTGGGCCTTAGCGAGCTTTGGGCCTTAACGAACTCTGGGCCTTAATGAACTCTGGGCCTTAACGAACTCTGGGCCTTAACGAACTCTGGGCCTTAACGAACTCTGGGCCTTAGCGAGCTTTGGGCCTTAACGAACTCTGGGCCTTAATGAACTCTGGGCCTTAACGAACTCTGGGCCTTAACGAACTATGGGCCTTAACGAACTCTGGGCCTTAACGAACTCTGGGCCTTAACGAACTCTGGGCCTTAACGAACTCTGGGCCTTAACGAACCCTGGGCCTTAACGAACTATGGGCCTTAACGAACTATGGGCCTTAACGAACTCTGGGCCTTAACGAACTCTGGGCCTTAACGAACTCTGGGCCTTAACGAACTCTGGGCCTTAACGAACTCTGGGCCTTAACGAACTCTGGGCCTTAACGAACTCTGGGCCTTAACGAACTCTGGGCCTTAGCGAGCTTTGGGCCTTAACAAACTCTGGGCCTTAATGAACTCTGGGCCTTAACGAACTCTGGGCCTTAACGAACTATGGGCCTTAACGAACTCTGGGCCTTAACGAACTCTGGGCCTTAACGAACTCTGGGCCTTAACGAACCCTGGGCCTTAACGAACTCTGGGCCTTAACGAACTATGGGCCTTAACGAACTCTGGGCCTTAACGAACTCTGGGCCTTAACGAACTCTGGGCCTTAATGAACTCTGGGCCTTAACGAACTCTGGGCCTTAACGAACTCTGGGCCTTAACGAACTCTGGGCCTTAACGAACTCTGGGCCTTAGCGAGCTTTGGGCCTTAACAAACTCTGGGCCTTAATGAACTCTGGGCCTTAACGAACTCTGGGCCTTAACGAACTATGGGCCTTAACGAACTCTGGGCCTTAACGAACTCTGGGCCTTAACGAACTCTGGGCCTTAACGAACCCTGGGCCTTAACGAACTCTGGGCCTTAATGAACTATGGGCCTTAACGAACTCTGGGCCTTAACGAACTCTGGGCCTTAACGAACTCTGGGCCTTAACGAACTCTGGGCCTTAACGAACTCTGGGCCTTAACAAGCTTTGGGCCTTAACGAACTCTGGGCCTTAACGAACTCTGGGCCTTAGCAAACTCTTTGTTTTGTTTGTTGGTTTTGTTTCATTTATTTACAGCTTTTTATAACTTTGTCAGTAAAAGTGCTATCCAATAATAATAATAATAATAATAATAATGATAGTAATACTAATAATAATAATACTTGTTGTTCAGTGAGCTGTGGAAAACTTTTTTCTTGTTCAGGTGAATCAGTAACAGTTCTTGCAGCTGGTTCCTGAGCTGGATGTTTAGTTCCGCTGTGAGCAGACGGATCGGTCGGCTGCCAGTCCCAACTCGCCCGCCGCTCTACAGCAACAGCTAAGTCTGTTTTAAGGCCTTTACTTTGCTGCCTGGAAATGAATTTAGGACCAACATAAAGACCAAAATAAAGAAACAACAGCTTACAAAACCAGCCTGTTACTGACTGAACATAGTTACTGAAAGTTGTGAAACTATAAATGGTCAGAATAAGAAAAAGGACGGCAGGAAATTAATAGTTAAGAGACACGAAGTCCAACTGTGTTTAGTAAAGCAGACAGGATGCAGACTGGACTACTGTAGTGGAAAATCATGCTTATAGCTTATAAATACATATAGTAAACATATATTCTAATACGCATAAGATCAAGTTAAAGGCCTGTAAAAGAGGAGATCTCAGAAGCCATATACTAACAGAATGAACAGCTCCAAGTAGGCCCCAGATAACCCACAAGGCCGCTAGACGTCTGGGAGGGTACGAGGAGACCTTGATAGGAGCGTCAGAAGACTGTCTATCAATATGGTACGATCCTCACATGATGCCCCCTCACCCAGAAGGGACACTGAATAGAGAGAGATCTTATGGAAGAAAGCCCATGGGAAGGAGTGGTTAACTTAAAGGGGTGTCATACTGATCAAAGTGTATAAAAGCTATTGTAATCTGGCATGAAGCCAGTTCTTCTGCAGAAAAACTCAGGTCTTTGTTGCCAATAAAGATCTTCATATTATACCATTCTTATGCCTTGAGAGAAGATTCTTTTGTCTCCTGGGGAAACCACGACACTACTGACTCTGCTCTGGATTCATCTAAGCAGCCTGACAATACATGATGAAAAAATAACCTTTAATCACCTTTAATAACTGGATGTAATACTTTTTAAGGCCTTAAAATGTAAATGTTAGTTGCTATGGTGACAACACAGTCTGGACATTAAGGCTGTACAGTCTGTCTCACTGAGAGAACTGAGCAGATGAGTCTGTTAGCAAACTGTCAAAACTCAACTGACAGCTAACGTTAGCGACGAGGCTAACGTAGCTTCATCACAGACTGGACTTCTCTCTCTAGCTCTTCTAGTCAACATTAGCATGTTAGCAATCCATGGCAGCAAGGAGACAGAGAAGCTGCTCAGTGGCCATTTTGACAGTCTGGGTGGCCCCAGACTTAAGCCAGGGTGGCACTGAGTGGCATTTAGGAAGGATGTAGGCAGGTCCCACTGCTGTGTGGGTGTTTTGTTGAAATGAAGTGTTCTAATCGCTTTTTGGATTCAGCTGTTGGAGAGTGTGTTTGTCTTGTGTGTTTACAGCCGACCTGTTGGACAGCAGCGCTCCGGCTGTCTGGAGGTGTGGAAGCTTTTGAACACAAGGCTACGGAAGAGGATTAGGGCCATGTGAAAAATTTGAGTTCTGAGATTAATCTCAGAATTTTTTCTCAGAAGTCTGACTTTAAACTCAGTATTCTGACTTCTGATTCGGATTCTCAGAATTCTAAGATTAATCTCAGAACTCAAATACATTTTTCATGTGGCCCTAGTCCTCTTCCATACAAGGCCCAGGATGAAAACAACCAGAATTATCAGGCATCACTTTCTACTTTATGAAGGATATATAAAAAAATGTAGGCTACTCACATCACCTCTTCATTTTTATCTTCAGGTGTGTGCTGCATTTATTTTTGCCATTCAGTTTGGTCAGACATATTTTTTTCCACATTAAAAGATCCCTAATTTGGTTTTCTCTTTGCTCCCCTTGGAGTGTTTCTTGGAACACAGGAGTGTAGTTTTTTGGGGAAAAAGAAATGCACCGATTTGACGGTCCCGCCTCTAACATGGCCATCAGCCAATCACAACTCAGGATTTTGGGTGGCACCTGGGGTGGCCAATCAGATTTCAGGGGTAGACCTGCCCCGTTGATTTTAATGAGAATGACTGTTCTATCTGTTCTAGTTCTGTGGGAGGAACTGAGTCTGTTTCCTCTCGAGTCTGTGGAGCCACAAACGGCTTTTCTGGAGATATTCTGACAAACAGTTTGGACTCAAGAGGCAGCGGAGCTTCAAGTGACAGCTGACTGGAGACAAGACTGTCTGTGGGTCCAAGACCTACAGGAGGAAGAGACTCATCAGGTATAGACGGTGGATCTGCTGTACCTTGGCACATGCGTGTTCCCTGGAGCTGGTATCCGTCCGGACAGACGCAGGCGTAGCCCCCAGGCTGGTTGACACACTGCCACTGACACATGTAGCTGGAGAAGGAGCACTCGTCCACGTCTGGAGGAACATCAGCAAACATCAACAGGCTGCAGGTCCAACCCAGACGGGCTGGAGTCTGAAGAAAGTCCTTCACTGGGTTAGATACTGATGACCAGGAGGCGAAATCCAGTTTACTAACTTTTGTTTTGTTTTTTATACTTTGTTTTTATTTAGAAAAGCAATACAATAACATGTGGTCACCAGGGCGATTACTATGATGATATACAGATTCAATTATTACACATTAAGATTACGTATTGTGTATGCAGTGTATACACCTCGCAGTTTTGGACTACCTGCATTCCGGTACCTATTTGCGTGGATCCGGATCCTCCAGATCCACCAGGTGGAGGAACAATGGAGGATGTTTACTGTCATTATGCTAATGTCTCTACATTAATGTGATGATGATTTATTGATGTTAAAACGATACACAGAGCAGCTTTAATGGATGTTCATAATGTTTGTTTGTGTTTAGAACGCTCTGCATCGCTTCATCTCCTGGTCCCACAGCTTCACGGCCCCGCCCTCTTTAGTGCTGTCACACACACACACACACACACACACACACACACATTCTTACTTAAGTCACTTTTGGGGTATTTACATAGACATACGTTAATTTCCTGGAGACTTACCCTAACCCTAACCTTAACCGCTGACCCAAAAATCAGCTTTTTACCAATCGGGGACACGGCTTTTGTCCCCAGTTGCACAAGCCGTCCCCAATCAACTGGTCTGAAGTCTGGTGTGTGTCCCTGAAAGTGACTTAAGTACACACACACACACACACACACACACACACACACACACACACACACAGACACATAATCACATAAACATAATCAGTTTAATTTCCATAAATCCAGAGTTCTTCCACTTCTCCTGCTCTGTGTCGGCTGTGTGTCATTCTCCCATCAATAAATCATCATCACATTAATTTCAGACATTCGTATAATTACAGTAAATGTTTGGATCTGGAGGGAAATCTGCTGGATCGCTTTACGGCACAAAACAGGAAGAGGTTCTGTTCTTCAGAGCAAACGGAGCTAAAGCTGAAAGAGTTTCTGGCAGCAGATGGTGGAAGGAGGGAAAGGAAGATGGAGAAATCACTTCCAACATGTTGATCCTCTTCATGGAGGGGGAGGGGGGGGGCAGGAGGCAACGGGGCTGATGGGAAATGTAGTCTTAATGTGGAGAAACACTAGAACTAACAATACTGCTGCTGTGAGCTAGAGGAGAACAATCGACCGGGCTCTCATTGGTTTACAGTCATTAGACCAACTTTAAGGGTGGTTGTGTGTGTGGATATGTGTGTGTGTGTGTGTGTGTGTGCGTGTGTGTGTGTGTTCAGACCTTGGCAGGACAGCTGGTCTGAGGCCAGCTGGTAGCCCTGTTCACACTGACAGATGAAGGAGCCCAGGATGTTGTAGCACTGATGCTGGCAGGGGTTACTGGATTCACACTCGTTCACATCTGAAACACATCAGGAACAAACTCACTCTGTTATCTGTGAAGCTCAGTGAAACACATGAGGAAGAAAAAACACTCAGCAGCATATTCATTTTGAGACTTCTGTTTAATTATCACAAATGAACGAGAGACTATTGGTGAGAAGATTTGCCTTTAGCGTGTCGATCTGAAACACAAACCAGGACAAAATACACACTCAGCAAAGGTCCATTAGAGTCCCAAAATCATGGTTAAAATCAGTTTATGGTGAATTTCTGTGTGTTTATGTGGATTACTCTACTTTTTACCATAGTGCCGACTAAAGTAGAGCCAGGCACTGACACTGCCAGGGTTGTCGGTTCAATTCCGTATGTCCTCATGATACTGTGAGGCACTTTGGATGCTCAGCTTGCTCAACAGCACTGAGGGAGATGAGAGTGTTCCTCGTTCACTTTCCTCACCCACATTTCCTCAGCCGGTCCGGGGATTTGAACCGCCGACCTTCTGGTCACAAACCCGAATCTCCAACCTGTAGACCTCCGCCCCCAAAACCCTTCATCCTCTGAGGGAAAACAGCAGGTTTACTGGTGTTGGTCCACTTCCTCTGAATGGCTTTTATCTGGTTTATGGTGGTTTTATAATGTGAATAAGCATTTTGTGATTCACATTAAACCTCAATCAATTCAGCTAAAACCAGTAAAACCACAGCAGAAGATAAAAATCTCCTGGCAGACGGAGGAGCTGAGCTGCTGTCTCACCTCATCAGACTGAAGTATGTAAACATCCAGACATCCACACAGAACCTCCTCTGCAGTTTGAAGCCATTATCACTCTATATTCTCTCATATAAGGAGTGTGTCCGTAGAAGATATATTTGTCAAATTTGTTTGATATATACCATTATTAAAAAAAAAAAAAAAAAAAAAAAAAAAGATATACGTAGAACTTGAAACTTAGCTAACCTAGCTAACTCAGTATGGTAGATTGTATTGTTTCAGTTAGCAGCAGAGCACTAGGCTTCATAATATAAGCTTCCTCCTCTCTTACCTCTTGTCTTTTTCACTGAGCTTCAGTCTAACATTACTTAGACAGAAAAACTCTCATTGGCTCCGCCCACTGAGGTTTGATTCAACCAATCAGATTATTTCTACCTCTGAGAAATGTTTGTATAACCATCTGCTCCTCTGTACTTGTGATTCACTTCATTCTAGCTGACAGAAACACACTGAATACACATTTATGTTTTGGTGGCATTTAGAAAGTTGGTGCAAAATTCTTTTGATGGAAACATGATTGATGACTGCTGAGTGGATGATGAATCAAGTTGAGGAAAAATTCCAGCCAGCAGGTTGTTTCCAAAGTAATTTACTGACCTCCCTGACTCATCTGTGCTCAGTGGGAGTCAGATTCCTCATGAAGGAACAGGAGCCAGAACAACCGACTGTCGGGAAACATACATCGGATTAGTTGGATTAGTTTGTCTTGTTCAGTCATGTGGGAGTAACTCTGTTTAACTCTATGACTCTGTTCCTTTCAATAGCAGATTGTCGATTTAGTTCTAAAATCAGAGCTTCTCTGGAGGCAGAAATAATCTGATTGGTTGAGTTAAACCTCAGTGGGTGGAGCTTACTGCAGATCCTACAAAACCAACCAGAGCAGAGAGCAAGGTTATTATAGTTAATAACGAAATAACGAAAACTAGGTGTGAAAAAACATTTTCGTTAACTGAAATAAAAATAAAAAGAGGCTTTACAAAAAAACGATAACTAACTGAAACTGTATTGTGTGTTTACAAAACTAACTAAAATAAACTAAAATTATAGAGAAAATGTCTTTAGTTTTCGTCTTTGTCAATTTATTTCATACATAAGCCTGGTGTTTTGAATTTTTGAATCTCGCCCCTGACAAATACCCCATATTACAAAAAAAGACTAAAACTAACACTGAAACTAATAAAAACTAAACTAAAACTAAACATTTTCAAAAAATAAAAACTAAACTAAACTAGCAAACCCGCTTTAAAAACTAATTAAAACTAAACTGAAATTGAAAACAAAAAGTCAAAACGAAATAAAAATAAAAACTAATGAAAAATGCAAAACTATAATAACCTTGATTCTCAACCTACTAAACACTGACTGGGTGGCATGGAGACTGTCCTGTAACTGAAATGCCGCAGGTTCAATCCCCTAACAGCCGTGTGTCCCGGTGGCTCAGTGGGCTGAAGGCCGGTTCATGCTTCATGCCGTCCCTGAGCCTTATAAAGACACCAGATGAGCTGAGAGATCCACAACATGAGCTTCAGAGAACGGAAACAGTTCTTCTTCTTCTGTTTTTACGCTCAGAATCACCAACAGTGTAATTTGACCTTAAGTCTGTTCTGGGTGAGCAGGTAGGGTTCAGTGCCTTGCTCAAAGACACTCGGACAGGACGCAGTAACTGATGTGTGGATTGAACCTGTGATCCTGGTCTCTCTAACCCCGCCCCCCCCCCCCCTCCTTACCTCTGCAGTAGTTGAACTCGTCGGGCGTGAATCCGACAGCGCACTGGACGGCGGTCAGTCCGGTGCCGACGCTCTGGACGATGGTCAGTCCGGCGCCGGGGCCGGGGCCGGGGCTCTGGGCGGTGCGGCGGCTCGGCGGGACGGGCGGCGGCGGCGGGCGGGCGGCGGGACGCTCCTCCACCACGGGGGCCGCCGTGGGCTCCTCCGCCCCGTCGTTCAAGGTGATCTGGGCGTTCTGCGGCAGGCAGAAGTAGCCGCCGAAGTGGTTGATGCACCTCATCCCTCCTTTACAGGCGTCCGGCACCGTGGCGCACTCGTTGATGTCTGGGAAATGTAGTCCAACAAGATTCAAATCAGGGTTGAGGCCAGTCATGAACATTCAGTGAGAATTCATGATAAACTGCAGTTCAGCTCCTGCAGTGTGAGTGTGAATGTCAGCCGGCTGTGAGGAAACAGAATGTGAACTGAACTGGAACGACAGGAGTCCATTAAATTTCATGAAATTCCACTTCTAAGAGAGTTTGTCTCAACTCTAAATCTCATTATAATCTCATTATAAATCAAACATTGTGAATCAGATACAAGACAGTTCAACAAATCAAACACATTCAATCATAATGTATGGATTACCATTATCAAATCCAACCTGAAAGGTTCCTTTAACATTTTATGATATTCAGTATTGATAATATATAACACTGTGTGTAATCTCAGATATGTGGGAAGAAAAAACAAAAAACATAGAATTTCACAGAATTTCATTGAATTAAATTAAACTTCCTGAAATTCCAATTCAATTCCAATTTGTTTCCTTTTGTTTTTTTCAAATTCTAATTCTAATTCCTCAGCTGACTTGGAATCAGGAAACACCTGAAAAACTTGCACTCAGAAACAGATTGAAAGGGGCAATAATTCAGAATTTACAGACCATAATATATCTGTGGAGGTTGATAGGGTTGTTGATCAATACCAAGGACTCATTGATTACTTGGCCAGCTGCTGAGATTTCTGGCTTTAGAAAATCAGTTTCCTGCCCAAATTTTGCTTTGTAATAAAAACTCCCCGCCCACTGGAGCTCTAGATTTAAGACTTTTTCAGACTTTGATATCAACATGTTCCATACAGCCATGACGGATTATATATTAAAATGTAATTTGAGCCGTTTGCATGCATTGCCTCACCTTTGCATTCTTGTTCTTCCACGTTGAACTCGTAGCCGTCTGTACACTGTCAGGGAAGATCATTCAGGTTAGCGGATCATTTGACTGATTGATCAGATGAAGGATCCAGAGTCCGTTCAGGAAGTGGATTCACCTCAAAATCTGAACGTTTTGTCATAAAAGGTTTTCACTACAGAACTGACTGAGGATGAAGGCTCTGCTGTGTCTGTTACTGACAGTGTATGGATGGCCTCTCTATGTGCCCCTTTTTCTATGTGTGGGTATCTCTACCATAGATATATTAGAGACATATTAATATATATAGTATATTTGTTTTTGAATTCTTATGTATTGTGCTGGTGCTTGATTTTTGTATTGATAAAATACTATAATTGTTTCTCTGTTGTTTTTATTGATGGTACTATGGATGATATTTCTTTGTGCTCTATTTCTATGTCCAGGTACTCTCTACTAATTAGACCATGTGAGTAACTAATTACATTTACTCCACTTACTACATTTACTTTGTCATTTCTAATGTTTCCAGTGAAAAGAATCTAGTGTGAACTCTGTCCTCTCTCCTTTTAGAATCACATGGAAAAGATCACAGCTGACAACGTTCTCTGTTCTAAAGAGGAACTCAGGAACTTTTACTCTGAGGACATTTTACAGTACATTTACCTCTACTTGAGTAAAATATCTGTAAAGTAACAGTACTTGAGTAGGACATTCTAGTACACCTGTGTTGTGGTGATTATTGATGCCTGTCTTGTATTTAAAGGCGTCGACAGTGACATCTTGCTTTAGACCCTGATGAAGACAGTGCTGCTGTCGAAATGTTTTTTTTTTTTATGTTATAAGACAATAAAGAATTCTGCATCAGAGCTATGGGACTACAGCTACAACTTTTTACTGCAAACCTCCAGAACCACTGAAACCCACACAGCCGTGCTCTACTGTGCGAATCTGTGCTGACGTGCATTTTTACACGAAGCCTGTCCTTCAACACATTCAGTACAGTCGCTCTCCGCCAAGCAGATCACATAGCAGCACATTTTCTATCCGGTAATAAGAGTGTTTGTATGAGGAAGTTAATATACTGTCATTACCTGTGGAGACAGAGCCGCTACATAATCATTACTTACATTAGCTGCTTTCGTTTCTGCTCTTTTACAAGCTATTGTCCTGACGACATGCAGGCGGGCCGGGGGAAGTCTGGACACGTTGACCTGCTTTCCTTCACTGCACCAAACACACTGTCTGCTCCCACTGCTAACACTGACAGAGCAACACTTCTGTTTCGGTCATACTCTAAAGTTCTCCAGTGTTGTGCTCCTCTGTTTCTCCCTGTAGAGAAATGGTATTACTACTACTACTACTACTACTACTACTGCTACTACTACTACTACTACTACTGCTACTACTACTACAACTGGTACCACTAGTACTACTACTGCTTCTACTACTGCTACTACTACTGCTACTACTACTACTACTACTACTACAACTGGTACCACTAGTACTACTACTGCTTCTACTACTGCTACTACTACTACTACTACTACTGCTACTACTACTATAACTGGTACCACTAGTACTACTACTGCTTCTACTTCTGCTACTACTACTACTACTACTGCTATTGCTACTACTACAACTGGTACTATTAGTACTACTACTGCTTCTACTACTGCTACTACTACTACTACTACTACTGCTATTGCTACTTCTACAACTGGTACTATTAGTACTACTACTGCTTCGACTACTACTACTGCTATTGCTACTACTACAACTGGTACTATTAGTACTACTACTGCTTCTACTACTGCTACTACTACTACTACTACTACTGCTATTGCTACTTCTACAACTGGTACTATTAGTACTACTACTGCTTCAACTACTACTACTGCTACTACTACTACAGCTGGTACCACTAGTACTACTACTGCTTCTACTTCTGCTACTACTACTACTACTACTGCTATTGCTACTACTACAACTGGTACTATTAGTACTACTACTGCTTCTACTACTGCTACTACTACTACTACTACTACTACTGCTATTGCTACTTCTACAACTGGTACTATTAGTACTACTACTGCTTCGACTACTACTACTGCTATTGCTACTACTACAACTGGTACTATTAGTACTACTACTGCTTCTACTACTACTACTACTACTGCTATTGCTACTTCTACAACTGGTACTATTAGTACTACTACTGCTACTACTACTACAACTGGTACCACTAGTACTATTACTGCTTCTACTTCTGCTACTACTACTACTACTACTGCTATTGCTACTACTACAACTGGTACTATTAGTACTACTACTGCTTCTACTACTGCTACTACTACTGCTACTACTACTGCTATTGCTACTTCTACAACTGGTACTATTAGTACTACTGCTGCTTCGACTACTACTACTACTACTACTACTACTACTACTACTGCTACTGCTACTACTACTGCTACTGCCACTACTACTACTACTACTACTGCTACTACTACTATTACTACTACTACTACAACTGGTACTACTAGTAGTACTACTGCTTCTACTACTGCTACTGCTACTACAATTACAATTACAATTTCCCATTTGGCAGATGCTTTTATCCAAAGCGACGTACACATGAGATTTTAATACAACACAAGGATCTAGTCAGGAGAGAACAACAAGAGTAAGTACTACTACTACTACTACTACTAGGCTACTACTACTACTAGGCTACTACTACTACTACTAGGTTACTACTACTACTAATACTAGGCTACTACTACTACTACTAGGTTACTACTACTAATACTTGGCTTAAACTAGTCTTAAACTACTGTATGTTTATGGAACTGTTTTTCCAAAACAGCTGGACGGGAGAGAACAGGAGATACAAGGTTTTTCCACCCAGCAGCAGCAATCTGTCGAGTCAGCATTAGCTTCTAACTGATGTTGTGTTGAAAAGTAACACAAATGTGTGTGTTGTCCCAAACTAGATAGACACAGATTGAAACTGACCCATCACTAGCCAGACTGGTGTATCTGCATGTTGTGTTCAGTTTCTTCTAGTCCAGATGTTCTCAGTCCTGGATCACAAAGCTCCAACAGTCTGCAAGTTTCACTCCAACCAAACACAGCAGACCATCACTAACCAGCTCCTCCTCTTGTAGAAGGTTGAAACCAGTGAACTGAGCTGCTGCAGTGTTTGGTCAGACTGCTGGAGCTTCAGGACCAGGATGGAGAACCTCAGGTACAGCTGGTTCTTACCGAGTAGGTGACGGGTTCTTCTACCTGCTGGGACAGAACCGTGGAGACCAGAACACTGAGACAGACAAGGACCTGGAGCATCGCCATTCTCCTGCAGACGAAACACAGGAACTCACCTCAGTCACTTCCAGTTACCTTCAATTACCTCTATCTACCTCCAGTTTTCTCCAGTTACCCTCAGCTAAACAGGGAATTGAACCCCCAACCTTGGCAGTAGCAGTGCCTTGCTCTACTCCATGTACTCCTGCTCCTAATCCTCCATGTGAAACATGTGACACCAGTTCTGACTAAATGATTACTGGTAAAGAAACAAAGAAACTCACTATACTGAATAGTTTTTAAAGTTATTAAATCATCTGAAGCCTGTTGGTCAGGTATTTTTTTCCATGATACATTTTGTAAATGGAACCTTTCAATCATCTCCTAACTCACTTAGAGAATTGAAATAAACTGAATCACATTTATATTCTAGTGGGGAACTTTAAAAAGCTCAGTTTGAAAAATGTGTAAAATGATACAAAGCAATTTTACAGAACACAGTGAGACAAGAAGAGAAAAAGTAGAAAAGGCGATGGAGGATCTGCTGCTCTGCAGTTAGAAAGCAATTAGTTTCCAGTCTGTAATGAGATTATGTAATGATGCAAACCCAGATAATACAGCTACTGTCTGTGGATCTGTTTAGAAAACAACACAGCCTTCATGAAAAGAACTACAGTGATCCTATAATAACTTTAGAAGGATAAAATCACAGTAAAACGATAAGTATGAATAGGCCTACTGTAGGCATGTTATAGTGATTCCATAAAAAAATACCGTTCAGTGTTCAAACACGTTGAGCCCTTGTTGCAATATTGTAGGAATACTATAGAGATTTTTCAATATCATAGTAATACTATAGGGATATTACAGTGATGCCATAGGGAAAAACACCATTAAATAGCCTACTATAAAGTCACTATAAACTCACTACTGAGTAACATGCACATTAGAATAGAATGGAACATAGAATAACAGAACATAGAATATTATAGGAATGTTATAGTGATATTATATTAATTCAAAGGAGATGAATACACCATAAAGTACAACAAGGACCCAAAAACTCACTATTAAGTACCGCAGAAACCATATAAGTTCTATAGTAATATTATAGGAGTATTACAGAGGTACCATAGAAGATAATAACACCATAACGTACGATGATATCATTATAAACTCATTACTGAGTACCGTGCACACACTGTAACTCCGTGTAGTAATATTATAAAGTATTACAGTCATACAGCAGATCAAAACACCACGAAGAACCATCAGTTCACTGTAAACTCGTTATTCAGCGCGGCAGACACTCTCAGTCTCTGCAGGAAAACACAGTTTGTTGTTTCTTACCTGCAGACTGACGGCAGCAGCTGCACGCGGAGCCTCTCTGCACTTTATCTCAGTTTGATGTTTAATATTGAGTCGAGACGCTGCAGGGAGGCGGAGCTCTGCGTGCTGCCTGTCTCCGGAGCGGCGGCGCCCCCTGCCGTTCACCTGAAACACCTGAACCACCTGAACCACGTGACAGGCTCAGGTGCGTCCGCCGTGCACCGCTCACCTGTGCCGCTGGGGCTGGCGCGGAAAAACAGATCGGAGCGGTCGAGCTGGAGGTAAAGCAAGTTACTGCGCTCCCAATGACTGGACCGGGAATTTAAATGCTCATGTTTGCTTTACATTGAACTAAATCCTCCTGTCTTCCCTTTATAATAATAATAATAATAATAACTTTATTTGTATTGCACTTTTCTAAAAACAATGTTTACAAAGTGCTTTACATACAATAAAATCCAAAAGCAGCAATAAAAGAAAATAGGCATAAAAGGTAATATATGAGAGACAGGTACAACTAAAAACACACAAACAAACAGAGATACAATTAAAAACAGATCGAACTTTACATGAAAGTGTAGAGTAAGAGTTTATATCACTTTAATGAATGCTGCACTTCTGAATCTTAATATGTCTGTTGGATAGAGCGGGTAGAAAGAGAAAACACACACACACACGCACACACACACACACACACACACACACACACACGCAAAAATAAAAAATCTCTCCATCCAAACGCACAAGTGTGGATACACACAAGGACACACATACATACGCATAAACAAATACACACACACAAACTGAAGGCCAGAGAACAAGACAGTATGACACTTTTACTCTCAGCTATAGTAGTCTAATAGTTCTTCTTCTTCTTCTTCTTCTTCTGTTGATTTATGTGTTGATGTTTCCAGCTGTAGTGTTTTCATAATGATGTTTTGATGTTTGTGATAAATGTAATAAGTGGTCAAATATAATAAAATCTCTGAATGGGATGGAAATGTCAGAACTCAGAAAACACATTTTCTACTGCTGCTTTTGAACATGGAGTTTGTTGTTTATATTTTGTAACCAGACCTTTAACAGACACATGAATTCATTTTAGACTTTTTAAACGACACTCATCCTGTTCTCCTGTTCCTTCATGATGTTTTTATACTGCTGTGTGAAATCTGCTATTTCAATACAATCTAGTTTGACAAATTCCTGGACAATGTAATAAGATTATTACATTATTACATTAGCTGGTGAATATTACTTCAACATATTTTTAACTGATGATATAAGACTGACTCATACTGTAATCAATTGTAACAATTATAAGAACGTAATAACATGAGATATTATATATTAGTCAACATTATCATCAATATTATCACATCAATTAAAATATGTTACATCCCTTATGAAGTAATAATAACTTGTTAATGTAATAATCTAATGTTCTAATTGCCCCATTAAGAAGATATTTTATCACATTACCAGACTGAAAGTCTGAAAAATTTAACTGAAAATTTAATATAAAAGGTATTTGAGTCTTTATTTCTGGAAATGGTTTAAATACCTGGTTATAATGACAGATTTGTTTAAAAATTTAACTAAAAATACTAAACTAGGTTTAGTATTTGTTTATTGTTTTGGAATTGTCTTGTGCTTTTGTAAGTTTTCGGTTGGTTTTTTTCCATTTATCAGTAATTTCTTTGGATTTTTTCATCACTCTTTAAAGTCTTGTTAAGGTCTCACCTTGTGTCTTGACTCTCCTTGCTGCTGCTCTCTGGTGGATTGGATCCCAGGCTCCCGGGCCACATGTGACTCCAGAGTGGAGAGTCTTACCTCTACACAATCTCTGTTCACCACCGGCCTGCTGACAGATCAGGTCTGAACTGCTCATTTGCTTTTCCAGTCTTGGTATTGAACCCAGCTCTTTTCAACAGAGATGATCAGTGACAGAACCTGCAGAGTCTTACTGGTCCAGCTGTTAGACTGCCCTGTAGTCTGAAGGTCTCAGGTTCAAGTCCTGCAGCTTCGCCTCAGTGTTTTTTTTTTTGTTGGGAGGCTAAAACCAAACTGGGCCAGCATTCTTGCACATGCGCAATAAATGACCTTACGGCACAATCCACTGTCGCAAACAACAAAAATAAATGTGTTATTGCATTCTAGCTCCCAAGAACACAAAAATTGCAAGTATTTACACCAATAATCCTCGAAATACACTTGACCTGTACATATACTGTGGATTAACTGTTAAATGAACTTAAACAATGCTAGAACATATATAGCATGTGATTACAACAGAAACAATTTACCAAATATTGATCTGTGCCTAAGTGGCTCTCACAATGGCATTGGTGTGCCGTATGTCAGATCACATCCCCAAACTGCGTCAGGTTTCGGAGGTCCTGTATCTGATGGGGTGTGCGGTCGGGGTCGTTGGGCTGTGGCGTTTTCTGCCGTCTTGGTTGACGGGGGGGGGGGGGGCGCCGGGCTCGGGGACAGTGGGGGTCCATCAGCTCAGTTCTGCCATCGACTCCAGCCCCTGGAGCTTTTCTTCTGGGCCACGTCCCTCCTCTGTTGTATCATCTCCAGGGTAACCACCTTCCTCTCCACTGTGTGCACTGGCAGGGTTTAGGTAGGGAGCTCCCTGACTGTTGATGAGCCACACCTGGGCTCTCTACCTCTGCCACACCTGGTGGGAAAGTATTGACCCTCCCACACTCTGCCCAGTTGTCTCCTGTGTGAGAATGGTTGCTGTCCCTGATGCTGAAACACAGTGGATCTGTCTCTCTGGCCTGGAGCTCCACAGTTCCTCCACCAGAAACTGGGTTATGTGACAACAGCTAGGATTGGACTCACCATTCACCTGTTTGTCATGTGAAAAGTTTAGCTAACGGATCAGTCTAGGCAAATACAACAACTTTGGTTAAAGTTAGGTTGGGATGGTTATATAAATGAAAATTTCCCTCCCAGTAAACTTGTTTTGAGTTGGGAATTGAACCTGGGTAATTGAAATCATAAGCTATTATGGTCCTTGTGTTTGTTTATTTTTTTTTATTTCTGTGGGAAAGTCAGAGCAGGGGTATCGGTAACTAGCTTTAGGGGTCTGGTCTAGAAAAATGTAAGGCTCTGATATAAATACATAAATAGGACTATAGCTGAGACCACTACACTTTTCACTCATAGGAAATATGGGCTGTATTGAAAATATGACAGCAGTTAATTCTGGGAACATCACTTAATATTGATTGTATAAATCTTAACTTTTCATGATTTCAATTGTCTTTTGTAGACTTATTTTATGGATTCCTATGAAGGGAGATTCAGTTATCACCTAGCTATCTGCTAGATAAAGTCTAACATTTAGACACGGCTGCTTCAAATGTAAAGGAGAAAATCAAATTAAATGTAAATGATGAAAGTAGTTTGATAGAAAGTGTTTGGTAGTACTCTGGTTCTTCCTCCTTGGGTCCAACTGAAGTCAAAGAGCAGTAACTTCATGAGTAATGAAACTAAGAAAAATTACATTGCATCTCCTGCCCAACAATGTAGATACAAAAATGGACTATATATCACTGAATTGCATTTAGGGGTATCATGTTTTTTTTATATGGAAAGCTAAACCCTGGTCATGGGATTTTAATTTGAAACACACAATAAACCAGTTTGAGTTTGTGAGACAGTAATGTGTGGACAAAGTCTAGATTTAAATGATTTAATGATTAATCTCTCTTTCTCTCTCTCTCTCTGTCTCTATATCGCTCTCCCTCTTTCTCTCTGTCTCTTTCTCTTTCTTTCTCTCTCTCTCTCTCTCTCTGTCTCTCTCTCCCTCTCTCTCTCTCTCTCTCTCTCTTACTCTCTCACACACACACACACAGTATCAGTTCAGTAGTCTACTTTCTCTTACCGGTGTGGCAGCACGTTGTTTCCAACATGAAAAGGTATTGTACAAACACTTTACATTACAGTTTATAGTGTTTTATTTTTCAACCTGTTAACACTTAGTGTTGACTGATTTAACTGTAATAAGACGATCATACAGAAGAAGCCTCTGTTTGTGATCAGGAGGGTGAAACTCTGTTTCGGTTGGAAACATAAAACACTTTGCGACAGTTTGTGAACACATCAGTGTTTGAGTGTTAACGTTAACGTCCTGAACATGTAAATTAGTTGTAAAGTTTTGAATCTGTTTTAATCAGAGCAGGAAGGCTCTTTAGTTCACTGTAGATGATGAGGTTAAATTTCACCATTTGATAGACGCATCATAAAACTACTTCCTGATTCTCTGCCACAGACTTCAGATTGGACTTTGATCCTGATGTTATTTTATATGGCTGTTTGTTCATGTTATTCAGGTCAAGACCTGTATTTACCAAAATTATATTGATATGTCATCTGATCATCTTTCCATCCAGTTACTTTATATTTCAATAAAAGCAGGAAGATGAAATACATGCTGCTTAATGCACTTCATAGACTTTCACTGTATTCTAACTCTGTTTCTACTACAACACATACTTTTAAAGGTTTATTCCACTAAAACACTGCTGCTCCTACTACTGCTTTGTAAACATTTAAAGGAACATTCCACTTAAACAATACTTACTTTTAATGGTATAGGCTACTCCACTAAAGCACTATGACAAGTACTACCACTACTCATATTTTTAAAGGTGTACTGCACTGAAACACTATTTCAACTACAAGTCATACTTTTAAGGTATATTCTGCTAGAACTCTGTCACTACTACACTGTTTTTTAAGGTACTTCTATTGCTACATATTGATCTATGGAGTTGAATGTAGGAGAGTCAAAAGTGAAATCTGGTGGTCAAATTGTAAACAACTTTAAAAGATTAACTTAGTTAATAAGTTCAGTTGTTTAACTCTCACGCTGAAGCAAACACACTTATAAAAAATATTCAGAAAATTTAAACTTTTCTAGTTATTATTATTCTTTCATTCACATTTTAGGACATAAATGCATGAAGCTTGCAACGCCATTCAACCTTTCAAATACTCTCAGTATTACATTTACAATTAGCTCTATTTGAGGTATTTCACTGACACTCTTATCCAGAGTGACTTCCTTCACTTATGAGTGTATCAGTAGAATAAGCTTCAATCACCCAAAATTACAAGAGAACTAAATAAAGGAGGTCAAAGGTCAGGGCCGCTGTGACCTTACAATATTCCTGTTAGCCTGGAACAATCATGTAAGAGAGAGTAGAATAAGAGTTAAGGAGAGAGAGAGGGGATTTTATTTAGAGAGCAAATAGCATGAGGAGAGATGAGAAATCACTCAGTTGGAAGAGGGAAACTTTATTATTATTATTATTATTATTATTATTATTATTATGTTGGTGTGCTAATACTTGTTGTGTTTAGACCTAGCTGGTGGTTTCTGTGTATCCACCTGCTGCTGTGGCTGCTTCACTAAAAAGTGAATTTCCTGCCTTAGTGTTCTTCTTCTCTGTCTACCAGGATCCAGCAGGAGAGACCAGACTCTCCTCAACCCAGCTGTGTGTCCATGAAGAGAGACCGGTCAAAGGGTCGCCTTAATGATTTTAAAGATGAACAGCATTCTTCTGAAAAGACGTAGGTTTTTACAAGCATTAAAATGTTCCTGTATTCATGTTTCAACTATTACTTATGTAGAGGTTTGTTGAGCATACCTGATCTATTTCAGCATCACTCTTCTTCACATAAAGTAATATATTCACACCTGGGAGCTCCCCAGTATAACCAGTCTGTTACTGTCAGATACTGGGAGCTGCCCAGTATAACCAGTCTGTTCCTGTTAGACACTGGGAGCTGCCCAGTATAACCACAGTCTTCTACTGATGGACACTAAGAACTCCACCGGATCAATTTGTGGCTTCAGTTTCTTGTCTAAAGGATCTTTGGAGGAAGTTGTGGACGGAGGGAAGAGTGTTTCTCATTTTCTCTCCAGCAACTGTCAGCCTGCTGGTCAAAAGCCGGTCTGTCTGACTGTTTTCTACCATCAGCTCTGCTTTGTCCATCCTGTGTTTCTATCAGGATCCAGCAGGACAGACCAGACTCTCCTGTACCCAGCTGTGTGTCCATGAAGAGTGACCGGTCTTTTGATCGTCTTATCACCTTCAAACATGGACACCACTCTATTGATAAAAGGTAAAAAAAAAAGTAAGCTGATGCTAAAAACAGATGGGTTTGTTGTTATCAGACTCTCAGTCATGAGATGTAAAACTGGTCTGATCTTCTGTGTTTTCCAGTGTGCCCACAACACACCTGATGTAAACAGCCTGCATCTCTGACCTATATGGATCAGGCCTTTTCCAGAAAATTGTTCACATATCAGCCATTAGCCTCCTGTATATGGACTTGGGTTCTCATGTAGACTCATGTTTTTTATTTATAGACATTTTTTTTGGCATTTGTGCTTCATTGGACAGTCACAGTTAGAAAGACAGGGCAGAGAGAGGGGATGACATGCAGCAAAGGGTACAGGCTGCATTCAAACCAGAGCCGCTGCAGTTAGGACTTAGCCTTAATGGGACACACTCTACCAGTTGAGCCACTGGGACGCTCTGTGGTTTGGATTTTTGGCAGCCTTGGTCAGGTCCATGAGCTGTCTGTCAGAGGCTTGAGGACTTCAGGTCTGCCAGGAGGAGGACAGCAGCTGGCAAGATACTGCTCTATCTAGGCTGTTACTGGTAGCCTCACTGTGTGGTGGAGGCGGGGCCACCTGTATCCTTAAAGGAATAGTTCACATGAAAATGAAAATTTGGCCATTATCTCCTCCCCCTCATGTCAGTTGAAACACTGGTGAAGATTCAATTCAATTCAGAAAACTTTATTTATCCCCCAGGTATTGTACAAACACTTTACATTACAGTTTATAGTGTTTGATTCTTCAATCTGTTAATTCTTGCTGTTGACTGATTTAACTGTAATAAGACGATCATACAGAAGAAGCCTCTGTTTGTGATCAGGAGGGTGAAACTCTGTTTCGGTTGGAAACATAAAACACTTTGCGACAGTTTGTGAACACATCAGTGTTTGAGTGTTAACGTTAACGTCCTGAACATGTAAATTAGTTGTAATGTTTTTAATCTGTTTTAATCAGAGCAGGAAGGCTCTTTAGTTCACTGTAGATGATGAGGTTAAATTTCACCATTTGATAGACGCATCATAAAACTACTTCCTGATTCTCTGCCACAGACTTCAGATTGGACTTTGATCCTGATTTTATTTTATATCAGCTGTTTGTTCAGGTTTATTCAGGTCAAGACCTGTATTTATCAAAATTATATTGATATGTGATCTGATCATCTTTCCATCCAGTTACTTTATATTTCAATAAAAGCAGGAGGATGAGATACATGCTGCTTAATGCACTTCATAGACTTTCACTGTATTCTAACATGTTTCTACTACAACACATACTTTTAAAGGTTTATTCCACTAAAACACTGCTGCTCCTACTACTGCTCTGTAAACATTTAAAGGAACATACTTCTGCTACTACTTGTAATTTTAAAGGTATTTTCTGTGAAAGCACTATTATTACTACAGCTACTCTATGTTTAAAGGCATATTCTGCTAAAACACTACTCCATCATATTTATACTTTTAATGGTATACTCCACTAGAGCGCTATTATGGAGGACCACAAGTGTCACGGAAATAGTAATAAAGCATTTCATTAATTAATAACTAATTGTGCAATAAAAATAGGCATTAATAAATTTGTTTACAAATTAATTTATTAATCTATGAATAAATAGACTAAATTACAAAGTAATTCATTATTTGATATTTTAATGGGCAATAAAAAGAGGAATTATAAAAAGAATTTATAAATGAAATATTAATCCATCAATAAATAGTTCAAATTAAAATGGGATTTACATAAAACAGTCAATAAGTACATCATTTAAAAATACATTAATGAATTCATAAATAAATAATGGAACTTAAAAAACTATTTGAAAATGCAGTTTAAAAAGATAAATAAATAACTGGATTCACAAATTGAATAAAAATACAGATTTTAATCAGGCATTTAAAAGGGCAATTTCCTTTTCCATTTGCGTTTCCATTTCCCCGCTGCTTTTCCTTTTCCTTTTCCTATTAGCTATTTGATTTGCGTCATTTAGCTTCTCCATTTAGCCTTTCCGTGACACTCCATACATTATTACTACCATGACTTAGAACAAGTGATTACCTAGGAGAAAATCACTTGTAAGTGTCCATCGCTGTAGAACAATGATACATTTGAATCCTGTGCTCCTATGTGAATGAGCTAATTCAAATAGTATTTAAAATATGACCTATGACCTAATATCTGATGTTTTGTTTTTTCCCAGAGTTCACCAGGAGAGGTCAGAGGTTCCCAGTGGTCAGGCTGCCCAGGAGCATCAGACAGACCTGGACTCCATATTTATGGTGTGTAAATGAACAACAACACCTTTTACTTCACCAACAAGTGAAATGCAAAACAAACATTCAGTCTCCATGCTGCACTCTTTAGACCAGCGGACTTTCAGTCTGTGATGGATCTGACGTTGTGTTCCATGATTTTAGTCAGAAAGTTTAATTCATATATTATTCTGTTCCAGCTGCTGGAGGAGAACATCGTCACCTTTGTGAAGAACGAGCTGAAAAGGTTCCAGAGGGTTCTGAGTGCAGATTACCCAGAATGCTTAGAGAGGCAGAGGGAGGATGAGGAGGTGGTGGACGGTGAGGAGGAAGAGCAGAGGAGGAGCAGCAGAAAGGCTTTTCTGAAGATCACACTGCAGTTCCTGAGGAGAATGAAGCAGGAGGAGCTGGCTGACTGTCTGCAGAGCAGTAAGAGGCTTTTAACAGGTTTAACATGATGGAAAGAGGAGATGGTGGAAAATGGGAAATGTATTTCCAAACTTTGCCTAACAAGATCTATTCAATTCAAGATTGAAAGGTAAATGAGAACAATCCCTCCGGATTATTTAATTTGAGTGTAATATGCTGAATACAGTTGTAGTGGTGGTAGGTATTAATGGTGTCTGATATCAATATAATTTAGAGTTAGCTTCAATGAGAATTAAGAACGGGGTATGGGCAGAAATATGTGTCACCAGAAACTGAAATTGAATTATTTATATTTGAATTTGAATCACATAATTTGAATTTGGAAATGTGAGTGTTTGGTTTTGTTGTGATCAGTTGAGGGGTGTGTGCGTGGGCTGGCATGTCTAGTTTTACGGCTCATTACATATGCATGAAACCCTAATTTTTCATTCCCAGATCTATCCAATATAATTGACCATCGTAACATTAACATTATTAAACTCAGCACAAATTCCTGAACACTTTAATATCAAACATGGCTATCGAAGCCCTATGTAAAGATAATGAAATTGAATAACGTAAATAACTATTATATAAAACATCACAGTTACACATAAAATTAGTCATATACATTAGAGTCCACCACAATATGATACCCAAGGTTTCATGAGTCTATCAAAGATTTCTCTTGATTTTGGCAACATTCCAATGGGTGTCATCTCAGACTCTCTAACTTTTTTTAACAAAGACAGGGCTGAGTGTTGGAGTTTTATGGTTATTTACCAGGTCTGTTCCTTGATACCAGCTCTTAGGGGTGGAAATTAGGTAATTTACGTTGAGGTCAGTGCCCTTTCCTTTCGATCTCACAGTCTTCCCCCACCATACTGATCTGTTATCAGGGAGGAGGCTCACAAAAAATGCACAGGGCCTTTCCAGATGTGAGATGACAATGACTGCGTTTACATGGACTTGAGTATCCCGGTTATGATCGGGTTTTTGAAGTATCCCGTTTTTGTGTTTGCGCATGTAAACATCATATCCTGATTTCAGAAACCTGGATAAGCCCTTATCCCGGTTTTGAGAAACCCGATTATGCTAGCTGGAGTACTCTGAAAGAAACCGGGATACTGTTGCATATAAACATCTGATCCCGGTTTCTGATCGCTGCCGACTACCTGCACAGGCGCGGCTTCAGCCAAGTGACGTAACAGAAAAACACAAACAATGGCGGCAACAAGAGCGTCTCACTTCTGCGATGAGGAAACAGAGTTTTGTCTTTCGGTGATGAAAGAATTAAATATACTTGGCAGTTTAGATGGGAGAAAGCATCGAAATGCTGACCTATTCAAGTCTGTAGTATACAGACTACAGGACGCCGGTTTCCTAACATGTACAGTGGAGCAAGTCAGGTCACGGTGGAAAATACTGAAGAATCATTATTACGTGGCCAAACATCAAAACAGTCTTAGTCGACCAAGTTTTCATTGGTCAGTTAGTCGCAGGAAAAGAAAAAAAAAAGGTTTGATAGAGTAAATATCCGATCGCAAGATCCGACAGACAAATTAGGTTAACTATAATTTAAACAAACATTCCAAATAATAATTATAATGAAATTAATCTAGGCAAATTTATCTTTCTTTATCTGTCCATTGTTCACACTAAATCTTTCATCGTTTGTCAAACAAACAGAAGCACATGGCTAATTATTATGCAGAATGACGTCATCTGCATAATAATTAGCCAGGTGCAACGGAGGAAGCTGGCTGTCGGACCTCGCGGTCGGATATTTACTCTAACAATCTTTTTTCCCTGGTTGGAATTATGCAGCGTTCCATGCAGCAGTGATATTACAATGGTAGTGAGGCTTAATCCCCTAAGAGAAATGAGCTGCTCACGTTTTCTTCATGGAGCACATGGTCTGATGTTTGGAGCAGCCGAGTGGTGTAGTTGGTAAGTTACTGGACGTCAGTTCTGACAGCCATATACAGTAGCCTATATATACACAGATGCTCCCAATCAACCGGGGGAAAGAGGGTGTGAAACATTAGGAGGCAGCAGGGCCGACTGATTGCAGGCCATGAATCTTTCTAACTGCAGGGAGAGTGTGTATTTTCGGAGCAATGGGCGTTTGTTTTCGGGATAACGGACAAATGGGCTTTCGGTCCAGTGGGACATTTTTCGGACTATTGGGGTTTCGGAATAATGGGCCGTTGGAACAATGGCATATAGCCTAACGTTAGTCACCTAGCTTGGCTGCTCTATGTTAAGTTTAAATGGGGTTTAAAAGTGAAAGTTTATTATTGTCTATACATAGACAAAATTATCCTGGGCTATAAGAGAGCTAAAGCATAGATGCAACGTTGTCTTTTGCTCAGTGGGAGACTACAGGACGCCGGTTTCCCAACAGTGGAGCATGTCAGCTCACGGTGGAAAATACTAAAGAAATAATACTACAGCCAAACATCAAAACAAAACAGTCAAATTAATTTAAGGTGAACAGTTACAGAGGAATATCAGATTAACGATTTCAAAATTGCCGGTTTGTGTTGTAAACATCACAGGCGCCTGCGCAAATAGCATGCAGTAATCAGTAACCGGGATACTAGTATTTATCACGTATACGGGGATATGAATAACCAGATTTCTCTGTGTTCCATGTAAACGCCATATCCCGAATATGATCAAAACCGGGATAAGCCTCATAACCGGGATACTCAAGTCCATGTAAACACAGTCAATGATGATGTGGGTGCAGTTACTACACAGTGGTGCACATTGGGAAAACAAGCACAGATCCTGTACAGACACACGGCACGTGCTCAGTTCAATTCAGTTCAATTCAATACAATGCACTGAAGCACTGTGACACAGTTATCAGTTAAATAATTCCACTAATGTTAGTTAAATAGCACAAGATGGGCTATACGTTACCTAGCATTAATGTTTGAAGGGCAGCAGAAGACGTTGGAAATGATTACTGTTTACAAATCTCATTAGTAAAATAGGCGAGTTCAGCAAATGGTGGAATGTTAAGTTTCACTTTTGTTTTCACACCAGGAGACTCTGTGGATTGAGCTCAGTGCTGCCGGTCTGCTGCCTGTGCATCTCCAAATTACAGACATGACGTGATGTGACACCAGGCGCATTAGAGGTCGATTTAGATAAATTTGTCTCCATTGACCAACTTTTGATTTTGTGCTTCTGTATGGAAACACTGCATCCCTTAGTCAAAGACGCCCTCTAGAGGCCATCTCACGAACTGCATCATCTCACTAAGCGTTACCTGACTGACTGACTGCCTGCCTGAAGTGAATTTGCTTTGTGACGCCCTCGACTGCGCCATGGGAAAATCAGCACCACACCAGTTGCCTTCCACATTGACCTGCACACACAGTCAGGACCTGTTTGTCCACTCACCAGTGATGAGCTGAATAGATGCCATGGAGTGGAGATATAAATTTACCAGGAAATGTTCACATTTCTCATGTTTACCAAAACATCTGCTCATTGATGTTATTTGTTCTTTGTTCTTTCAGAAACTCTTGCTGCAATCTGCCAATGTGAACTCAAATCCAATCTGAAGGAGAAGTTTCAGTGTGTGTTTGAGGGGATTGCTAAAGCAGGAAACCCAACACTTCTGAATCAGATCTACACAGAGCTTTACATCACAGAGGGAGGGAGTGGAGAGGTCAATGATGAACATGAGGTCAGACAGATTGAAGCAGCATCCAAGAAACCAGTGAGACCAGAAACAACAATCAGATGTGAAGACATCTTTAAACCCTTACCTGGAAGAGAGAAACCAACCAGAACACTGATGACAAAGGGAGTGGCTGGCATTGGGAAAACAGTCTTAACACAGAAGTTCACTCTGGACTGGGCTGAAGACAAAGCCAACCAGGATGTACAGTTCACATTTCCATTCACTTTCCGAGAGCTGAATCTGCTGAAAGGGAAAAAGTACAGCTTGGTGGAACTTCTTCATCACTTCTTTACTGAGACCAAAGAAGCAGGAATCTGCAGGTTTGACAAGTTCCAGGTTGTGTTCATCTTTGACGGTCTGGATGAGTGTCGACTTCCTCTGGACTTCAAGAAGAACGAGATCCTGACTGATGTTACAGAGTCAGCCTCAGTGGATGTGCTGCTGACAAACCTCATCAAGGGGAAACTGCTTCCCTCTGCTCGCCTCTGGATAACCACACGACCTGCAGCAGCCAATCAGATCCCTCCTGAGTGCGTTGACATGGTGACAGAGGTGAGAGGCTTCACTGACCCACAGAAGGAGGAGTACTTCAGGAAGAGACTCAGAGATGAGACGCAGGCCAGAAGAATCATCTCCCACATCAAAACTTCACGAAGCTTCCACATCATGTGCCACATCCCAGTCTTCTGCTGGATCACTGCTACAGTTCTGGACCATGTGTTGAAAACCAGTGAGAGAGGAGACCTGCCCAAGACCCTGACTGAGATGTACATCCACTTCCTGGTGGTTCAGTCCAAAGTGGGGAACGTCAAGTATCATGGGAGAGCTGAGACAGATCCACTCTGGAATAAAAAGAGCAGGAAGATGATTCGCTCTCTGGGAAAACTGGCTTTTGAGCAGCTGGAGAAAGGCAACCTGATCTTCTATGAAGCCGACCTGACAGAGTGTGGCATTGACATCAGAGCAGCCTCAGTGTACTCAGGAGTGTTCACACAGATCTTTAAAGAGGAGCGTGGGCTGTACCAGGACAAGGTCTTCTGCTTTGTCCATCTGAGCATTCAGGAGTTTCTGGCTGCTGTTCATGTCATCGTCTCATTCATCAATTCTGGTGTCGATCTGCTGTCAGAAACTCAATCAACCTCCAGAGACAAATCTAAACTAAATCATCTCTACCAGAGTGCTGTGGACAAGGCCTTACAGAGTCCAAATGGACACCTGGACTTGTTCCTCCGCTTCCTCCTGGGTCTTTCACTGCAGACCAATCAGACTCTCCTAGAAGGCCTGCTGACACAGACAGGAAGTAGCTCAAAGATCAATCAGGAAACAGTCCAGTACGTCCAGGAGAAGATCAGGGAGAATCCGTCTCCAGAGAGAAGCATCAATCTGTTCCACTGTCTGAATGAGCTGAATGACTGTTCTCTAGTGGAGGAGATCCAACAGTACCTGAGATCAGGAAGTCTCTCCACAGACGAACTCTCCCCTGCTCAGTGGTCGGCTCTGGTCTTCATCTTACTGTCATCAGAAGAAGAGCTGAATGTGTTTGACCTGAAGAAATACTCTGCTTCAGAGGAGGCTCTTCTGAGGCTGCTGCCAGTGGTCAAAGCCTCCAATAAATCTGCGTAAGTGCATAGAAAACTGATTAGATTCAATATATGATGTGATGTTTTATACAGGAGAGAAAAAATAATATTTTCAAAGTTGTTTTTTTTCTCATCACTGTCACATTCTTCCTCAGGCTGAGTGTCTGTCAGCTGTCAGAGAGAAGCTGTGAAGCTCTGGCCTCAGTTCTCAGCTCCCAGTCCTCTAGTCTGAGAGAGCTGGACCTGAGTAACAACGACCTGCAGGATTCAGGAGTGAAGCTGCTCTCTGCTGGACTGGGGAGTCCACACTGTAGACTGGAGACTCTCAGGTCAGGATCACTGTTACTGTTCGATAGACGGCCACTGCCACACCCCCTTTGGCCAAACAGTGTGAAAAGTTAATCAGTTCTTGCTTGCCCCATGACCAAAATTTCCACAAATGTTCATGCAAATCCATTGATACATTTTTGAGAAATCCTGCTAACAGACACACCAACAGACAATCAGACAAACAGATGGAATGGGGTGAAAACCAAACCCCCGTCCAAATCTGTTGGTGGAGGTAATCAATCGCCACGATGGCAAAAACTAGGAAAACTACAAAATGTGCTCAGTAGCGCACAGACCTCCTCCATATCTGACAACACCCTGCAAGGCTTCATCCAGAGACATTCCAAAAGCCATAAGAAGGCCCAGTGGTTCTTCCCTACACAACCTTTTGTCAAAGTTGTAATATTATGTGAATCGGTTCTGAAATGCAGAAAAATGCACCTTTTTGTGGAAGACCACGCCCACCACCATGCCCCCTTTTGTCCAATCTGTGTTAAAAGCTAATCAGTTGTTCCTTGCCCTGTGACAAGGCTGTAAATATAATTTAGTACTTGAATTTGTTCAGAAGTTATGCACTTTTTGGTGATATGCCACGGCCACCACCACGGCCCCTTTTGGCCAATTGACATGAAAAGTTAATCAGTTCTTCCTTGTTCCATAACCAACCTTCATACCTTCAAGTCTTGTGCAAATCCGTGCCCTACTTTTTGAGATATCCTGCTAACAGATAGACTGACGGACAAACACACAGATACACATACGCAGGTGAAAACATGACCTCCTTGGCGGAGAGGTAATAAGGCCCAGGTTGAAAATAACCAGAATTATGCTTTAAACCTGCAATAAGTGATTTCAGACCCTATAACCAATCCTGTAACTAATGTATGCTATATGGAGATTTTTTTGAGACATAATGATATAAACCAATATCCAGCTGTGTTGCTGTTTTCACCTCTTTTCTAAAGCTTTTTTAAAACTAGCTTGTCTCCTCCCTCGCTGTTTAAAAGCAGCGCTCTCTGCTTCCCATTCCTGAAAAAACATGAATGGCAGAATCGATGAAGTGAGCAAGTAAACTTGTTAGATTAGTAAACTTGCAACCTGCCTATTCACTTGTCATTGTGGGACATGTGACCTTCAGTGGGAAAAAAATCTGGCAAAGCGAGACTGGTAACCGGCGACACTTCTCAGTAGGTATGTTTAGCTTAGCTATTAGCCTTTATGCACGGCCCTTCACTAGTTTTGCCCTTACGGGCCTCAGCAGTCCAGCAGCGTTGCTGTGCTTTATTTACATAATGTGTTGTGGTTTCTCTCACCCTCTAGTGGTCGGAAAATCACTTATTGCAGCTTTAAGCCTCTCTTTAAGCTGCGGTGGTCGTTACTGAAAGTTATGGAGCTGGTTTTATTTCAAAATCAAGGAAAATTTAACCCGGATAATTATTGATATTGTTTCATCATTTTATCATTGGAAGAAAATGCAACAACATGTAGCTGCTGCTTGTGTGTGTGTGTGTGTCTGTGTGTGTGTGTGTGTGTGTGTGTGTGTGTGTGTGTGTGCGTGCGTGCAGGCTGTCAGGCTGTCTGCTCACAGAGGAAGGCTGTGCTTCTCTGGCCTCAGCTCTGAGCTCCAACCCCTCCCATCTGAGAGAGCTGGACCTGAGCTACAATCATCCAGGAGCCTCAGGAGTGAAGCTGCTCTCTGCTGGACTGGAGGATCCACACTGGAGACTGGACTCTCTCAGGTATGGAGAGACAACGTCTGCTAGAAGGCTGAGAGTCACACACATTTTCTCTGTCACACTGAGAAGATGAGGAATACTGTTTAAGGTTTAATGGAGGATATGAGTGGAAATCCTTCATATTGAAGGTTATTAAATGTCCATATTTCCATCATCAACTGTGACTGACTTTGTTTATTCCCCAGTGTGGACCATGGTGGAGTGCAGAGGCTGAAACCAGGTCTGAGGAAGTGTAAGTGTGTATTTAGTTTGATTCATGAAAACAAAGCAACACACATTCAACTACTGAGATAGAAAGTCCATCTACACCACAGTATGTGACGTCCATTCATTCAAATGGGGCTTTTCCCAGATTTTCCATTCCAAATTTAACGCTAGATGTCGTGGTACAGCCATTCTCATACATAGTACATTTTATGGAATCAAAGACCAGTACGGATAAGGATGGATATTTTATTATTGTCCAAGGGAAGCTGTTCAACTTACCAGTCGTACTTGCATGCATTTATGCCCCTAACTGGGATGAATGAAAATTTTTCAGTCTATTTTTCTCAAAGCTGCCAGAATTGAATAGCCACCAATTGATTCTCGGGGGGGACTTTAAAGGAATAGTTCACCCAAAAATGAAAATTCAGTCACCTACTCACCCCCATGCCAATGGAACATCGGGTGAAGTTTATTATTTTGTTAGTCTCCAAAACAACCAAAGTCGCCGGGGACCTGTCTTCAGTTCAGACTTAAAAAAATAACAGAAAATAACCATAAAATGACTCCATACAGTTCGTCCAGCGTAATCCAAGTCTCCGGAAGGCAAGAGATCCCAAGTTGACTTGAAAAGACGTCATTTACACCATGTTTTTAGCCGAAATCGTCACTGTAGCCATTGAATTGAAAGCGGTGTTCACATTTGCACGCACCGTCCGAGCTTACAGACCCTGTCTGGACAGCGTTTGCAGGACATCTGGTAATGTATTTTTACCTGAATGAAACACTGATTTCATTCTCTTTCCCTATCAAATTTATTTGTGATTCATGTGATGAGTCTCTGCGGGAGTACTGTTACCAAGAAAAACACCTCTAAAGTTTTTCTGCAAGCTACCACATCCACATCCAGTCAATTGTAGAACTGGTTAGACGTTGACTGTGGCCCATCGCCGCATATTTCCCTCTCTGCCCCATCTGCTCTCTTATGCTACTGCCATTGTCACAAAATCCGCGGACCGTCTGGACACTCTACAATACACACTATACAATAAATTACTGTACATACCTCAGTGCTTTGTAGTGACGTGGCCAGCACAGCGGTGGACTTCTGTAGAAGTAGTTATGTTTTTCTTCCCTGGATTTTTGGACAGTAATCCTCTGGTGAAAAGGGGTTCTACACACACAGACTGCACGGAGGGATTTAACGGAGGAGTTGAGATCCAGACGAAGAGCAATTAGCCACAGCCATAGTTTTTCTGGGTCATATAGTGGTAGTTTGTGAAAAGTCACCGATACGTCCCGCGATGAAGAACGCACACGAAATCGCACATGCTTCTCTCTGTTGAAGCATCCAGGAAAAGCACACACTCAAACCATTTTTTATATATTGGCGCTAGAGAAAGATGCTACGTCTACGTAACAGATCAAAGACCAAAAATCGAACGTTAGATCCGACAGAGGCACTTGTTGCTGCAATTTCAGCAGATCTCTCTCTGTTGTGTGTGACACTGGCTTCTGCGTAGCAGTGTAAACACGGAGGAATGGAGAGATCGCAACTTCTCATTGATCTCGGCTAGTAGCGCGTGTACCAGCCTTTGAGCTTGTGCACTCATGATACCGTCACTCGTAGATACAGATATCTATTCAGTCATAACTTGAAGCCAGCCCTGGAAAAGGCCAAGCAGGAGTTTACCCGTTGGTCAAGGCTTCCTATATCACTAGCTGGTAGAATTAACTCTGTCAAGATGACAATCGTGCTCAGGTTTTTATTTTTCTTTCAAACAGTGCCTGTTTTCATCCCAAAGTCTTTTTTTAAGGAGTTAGATAAGTGTATTTCTACCTTTATCTGGAATAAGACTTTCCCTCGGATAAGGAAAGCATATCTGGAGAGACAGAAAGAGGAGGGAGGTTTAGGGCTACCAAATTTCCTACAATACTGTTGGGCAGCTAACATTCATAAGTTATTATACTGGATCTCTGCATCCTATGAGGGGGTGGAACAGTGTGGGCCGAGATGGAGCAACATTCCTGTTACCCTGTGTCCTTACCTGCCGTATTGTGTGCCCCACTACCACTTAGTAAATGATGCCTCACACGTAACCACTTTGTGAAAGGCTCACTTAGAATATGGTCCCAGATCAGAACCCATTTTGAACATGGACAGGCCTTGCCCTCTCTGCCAGTTACAGCAAATGCACTTTTTCCACCCTCACTCATAGACGCTGCATTTAAGCTATGGTACCGGAATGGACTTAAGCAGGTAAAGGAACTTTTTAAGAACAATGTGTTCATGTCCTTTGACCAATTAGTGAGAGGATACAATATCCCACGCTCACATTTTTTCAGATATCTACAGGTCCATGCCTTTGTTAGAAAACATTTCCCTTCATTTCCATCGCTTCCACCTAGTGGCTGGATAGAGTAGTGTATTGGAATCCTGAGCAAAGGGGAGTTGTGAGCAGGTTGTATGGGGTTATTCAAATGTTCGCCTCTCCATTCCTTAACCACCTCAAAGTGTTGTGGGAGGAAGACTTTGTTTGTGAGCTCTCGGATGTAGCCTGGCAATTTGCGATTGAGAGAATATATTCAACCTCGATTTGCATCAGACATGCTTTACTTCAATTCAAGGTATTCCATAGACTTCATCTCTCTAAGAGCAGGCTTGCCAGAATATATCCAGATGTAGATCCTCCAGGTGTCATCAGGCCCCAGCCAGCCTATACCATATGTTCTGGTTATGACCAGCATTGGCTCCATTTTGGGCTGCCATCTTTGAGACATTCTCTTATATTTGTAATAAGGACATCAGCCCAAATCCTATGATTGGCATATTCAGTGTGGTCCCTGACGGGGTGACGGTCTCTGTTGCACAATCAGATGCCATAGCTTTTTCCTCTCTTTTGGCGTGACACCTTATTCTACTTAATTGGAAAGCAGCTGCCCCTCCATCACACAAGTGCAAGGTTGGGGATGTGATGGCACACCTAAAACTCAGGAAGTTTCACAAGGTCTGGCAACCATTTTTGATTTACTTTGACCTAGAATTTCCCTCTAGAGATGTACAACCATAACCAAATCCATGTAATAACCTTTTGTTTTTGTCTTTCTTTCTTTCTTTCTTTCTTTCTTTCTTTCTTTCTTTATTTTATTTATTGTTTGATGTTGTATGTCTATTGTCTATGTATGTTTTCATTTCTAAAAAAACAAACAATAAAAACATTTGAATAATAATAATTCAAACCCTACTGTGAATCAGGATGATGGCTGGCATCATTTGTTATAATGAAACTGCAAAATAATTCTCAAACTGTCAATAAATCAACAAATAAGCAGATCAGGTGTATTAGATGATAAGCTGCTGCTGTATTGAGTCTTGTTCTCTCATCAGATGCCTGTGAACTCACACTGGACACAAACACAGCAAACAGAAGGCTCTTCCTGTCTGAAGACAACAGAAAGGTGACAGCAGTGAGAGAGGAGCAGCCATATCCTGATGATCCAGAGAGATTTAACTACTGGAAACAGCTGCTGTGTAGAAATCGTCTGACTGGTCGCTGTTACTGGGAGGCCGAGGGGGAAGGAGAGTTTTCTATAGGAGTGACTTACAGAGAAATCAGAAGGAGAGGAGACAGTTCTGACTGCAGGCTTGGAGGGAATGAAAAGTCCTGGAGTCTGTTCTGCTCTGATGATAGTTACTTTGCCTGGCACGGTAGTATATCAACAGTCATACAACCCCCCCTCTCCTCTGTCTCTAACAGAGTAGCAGTGTATCTCGACCAGCCTGCTGGCTCTCTGTCCTTCTACAGAGTTTCCTCTGACACACTGATCCACATCCACACCTTCCACTCCACATTCACTGAACCACTCTATCCTGCGTTTGGGGTTGAGTCTGGTTCCTCAGTGTCTCTGTGTCAGATAGAGGAGGGAGAGAGAAACACTCACACTGCTGACTAAAGCTGCTGCTGCTGAAATGATAGTTCACTCTCACACACACATACACCCGTACATACACATCTTAAAGTAAGATCTTATTTGACAGTTGAAAGTAAAGACTGACAGGAAAGATAGGGAGAGAGGAGGATAACATGTGACAAAGGTCCTGGGTCGGAGTCAAACCCACATCATATTTTACATTGTGCACACGTTAGACAACTGAGCCACCAGGACACCCCAGAACAGAATTCTGGTCTTAGGTGAAAAAAAATGGATCCAGATAAAATCTGAGTGAAACACTTGACAGGAAAAGAGGCTGAACCAAGATGTGAGAGACTCAGATTCACATGTTTATGTTTAAATAAATCTATTCTCAGCCAACTGATGCATAAAGACTTTTTTTATTTATTTAACCTATTTAACCAGTTTATTCACAATGAGATTAAAAATATCCTTCTGTTAAACGACATGTGATCAATAACACAACAGCAAGAACATTATTGTTATTCGTCTTACTTATAATTATATCGCCAAAATGAGTTTCAGGGATATTATGGATTCACCCCACCCGCCGCCACATCCGCCGTCGCCACATCCGCCGTCGCCACATCCACCGCAGATCCTTAGTGTGAATGTGACAACTTGAACAGTTTTTATAAGAATCTTTTCAAATTTGGCATGGACATTGATGACCTCTAGACGAAGAACTGTATTGATTTTTATATGTTTATGATTATAATAACTATTATTAATTAACTGATTAATCTCCATGCTATTTGGACCCATATTTCACCAATGGTGCATTATATTGTATTGAAATTTGTCAGGAGAATTGTTCAGGCAATTATGGAGATTTGTATGAAGTTTGCACTTTCTGTGATTATTATTAATAAATTAATCAATACATTTCTGTACTGTTACTTTTTTTTAAATTATTATTGTTTTTCTCTTTGGGCTCAATTTCCTGTGACATGGTACATGCTACAGCCATGAAACTTTGTACCCTGGTCTAGTATGGCTTCAATTAGACCCAAAAGAAACATGACCCCCGTCTGCCTGATGGTGGCGCTATAATTAAAGGTCAAAAATAAAAAGTTTAAAGGGCTGTATCTCCCACACCGTTTGTCCGATTTATATGAAACTCGGTATTTTGCCATAAGGACGTTCAGGGTTTGCCTGGAATTTTTTTTTAGATATTTTGAATTATTTGAAAAACACATTTTAACGTCTCCTCCTACACCGTTTGACCAATTGCCACCAAAATCGGTCAGTAGCATCCATGGTCCTACACTTTTTAAATTTTGTTCATAGATTGTTGATATCTACTGTAGTTTTGAAGATATTAACTCTTAAATTTGTGAAGGAGTATATATATATATATAATCTTATCTTATTATCTTATTATTATTGAGCTATCGGCGCCATTCCAACTCTCAAATGTTCAGCATGTTCGGGAATTGTGAGCTATTACTTCTCTAAGCATTCTGATTCATAGTTTTTTTTTGCAATTTATGTTTAAACATAATATTTTTGCCCCATAGAAATGAATGGAGGAATGTTCAGCCTGCTAGAGTGGATGATGTCATTACACACTCTAGAGGCTGTGATTTTTACTAAATATTCAAAGTTTTTAAACTGTGATTGTTCCCACAATTTCACCAATATCAGCTTCTTCTTGTGCCACTCACAATGTAAATATTTAAGTCATAGTATTTATAGTTTTCGAGTTAAGAACGTTTGTTCAACACTAGTGCAAAACTGAGTTGGACAGTAGTTTTACCTCTGTCTCTTTACACATTTTTAAACAGTGATCAATTTTAACACTCCATATATATATATCTTACACATCAAAATGTTCAGCTACTATTCTGCCACTCACAATGTACATATCTAAGTGATAGCATTTATAGTTTTTGAGTTAGGGACGTTTGGACGTTCAACACTAGTGCTTTAGAGTAATTTTGCCTCTTCTCAACAGCTTTTTCTTTTTGCACATACAGTATTTAAACTGTAATAGTTCCCACAATTCCTCACACTACATAACGCATATTACACATCAAAATGTTCAGCTACTTCTCCTGTCACTCACAATGTAAATATCTAAGTCATGGGATATGTAGTTTTTGAGTTATGATGTGTGACTAGTACTATACTGTGTGTGCCTATTTTCACAGATTTTTTCACAGTGAGAAATATATTATAACTCATAACGGTGTCAATATCAGTCTTTTCCATTCACTGTGTGTGTAAAAAAATTTAACCTACATGTGCTAACAGCTGAACTGGGGCCCACTCAGGGAATGTAAAGTTTCATGATGAATGGTCACCTCACTGTAACCCTTGTGCCATAACTTTCTGTGCCCGAGGTCTTGTTATCAGAGTGGCTCCTGGATGTCTCCGAGATGTCTGCGGAAGCCCTAACTTATCTGTTCTAATGTCAGCATATCCTGCACGTCCTTGGAAGATACTGTACATAAAGGCCTGGTCTTTCTATTCCTTTTCGAAGAAGTGTATGTAGCCTCTGAGCTGTGTGCATCTCTTCCTCTCATGAGACTCCTTTTAATAAATATATACTCAAGTAAGACAAACCCCTGACTCCAGAACTTTTTCCTCAACACTGTGTGATCGTTGGCTTCAGGAGACTTGGATTATGCTTCAAGAGTTGTATGGAGTAATTTTATGGACATTTTCTGTTCTTTTTCTGCTCTTTTCGGAACTCTAAAGATCGCTACCTAACGACTTCAGTTATTTTGGAGAACGCTGCTTCAGAGTTGTGCTGGAAAGCTCCGGAATTGTTTTATGGACTAACAAACTTCACTAGAGTTTCAACTCGCGCATAATGACTGAATTTTCATTTTTGGGTGAACTATTCCTTGAAGTTTTGGCCGCCAAAGCTGGTCAGTTAGTTAACCAGTCATTAAGTCAGTATGTTGGTATAAATGTTCAGATTGTTACTGGTTAGTTACTGTGAGTTAATGTTAGTTGGTTACTTACTTCATTAGTTCCTGTGACAGGGAGGGTGTTTCAAAACTTGAGGAGGCTGCTAATGGCTAACTAGCTATGCTCAGTGCCAAGTGGTAATTAGTTATCTGTCAGATATTAGCTGCTACCATGCTAGCGAGTATTGCTACAATAACTTAAAAACATCTATTAGATTCTTATGAGTAGGCTATCTGGTCCTTCAGACTGAGTGAATCCTCGCTGCAACTCCTGTTGCATCAAACTGGATGATGTCACACTAAAATCATTAGAGAATCCTCCATGTTGGATTTTCTTTCAGAGGTCAACATGCCCAAAGCAGTGTTTCTATCGGCCAGAGTGAACTTTGTATGAACACCAAGGGGCGAAATTCATGACTGGAAATGATGGTTTTCAGTGGAAGTGAATGAGAGGTGAAGCAGATTGTTGTGCACTTTGGTGCAAAGTCTGACTGCAACTTTAGAGGATGTTATTTTATCCAATAACATCAAAAGCCAAATACTTTATATGAAAGGGGAGAGAGTGCTATCATCACCACTATTATGTTGTTGTCACACAAAAACCATGCATCTCCACATCTAAAGTTTTGCAGAAGTGAAGAAAAGGATTGTTTCCTCACTGACAGCCATGTCATTTCTAATTCTACAATGTGGTTTTAACTCACTCAGCACATTAACGCCCATGGAAACTTCAAATTGAGTGCAGAGAAATAGAAAAAGCAGCATTCAGTTCCATGTTTCCCCTCTGACAGCGGTGACATGCTGGGAAGACGTCAGCTGCTGCTGAAACTCGACACAAACATCCGAACATGGGAAGGCCAGCGGCTGCCTGATAAGGAAACCACTCCGACACCAAGGCTACCGAGATGTTTTCACCTTTTTTCACCAGAAAGCAGTTAATTAATGACTAAAATGTGCTCGTCACTCAGTCATTTTCTTATTGTGGTGAACGAAAGTCAGTTACTGGTAAATCTGAAGGAGTCAGATTTCATTCCAAATTGAGATATCTGTTTGAAAAAGTGACAAGATGACTGTTAACATGGAAGTAAAATGAATTTATGGAACATACTGGCTTCTTACTGTCTATTTAACATGCAATTACTGCTGTCACACCTCAGTTTCACCTAGGGGATCAATAAAGTGCAATCTTATCTTACGTATGTTAACATATTTACTGCTCACATTTCTATTTACCTTTTAAAGCTGTTTTGAAGTGCTGTAGAAATAAATATTATTGTTGTTGTATTATGGTTATTTATTATATGTTATTATTATTGTTATTGTACTGTTTGTTTTCCTCATGCTCCACCCAAGTAGCAGTAGCAGTAGCAGTAGTAGTAGTAGTAGTAGTAGTAGGCCTAGTAGTAGTAGTACTAGCAGTAGTAAATAAAGTAAGTAAATATACCAACTAAATTAAATAAATAAATAAATTATACAAATTATATAAATATAAAATATTTGCTTTGTATCATTATTATATATTTTTAAATCAGGAGTACAGTTTCCTCAGATGGCTTCAAATCCTTGAAAATAACTTTTATTGAATTTTAAATGAGTTTTTCAATGGAACATATGGTGTTACCATAGAAAACACCATGTTAACATATGTACACTACCATCTGTGTGTGTGTGTGTGTGTGTGTGTGTGTGTGTGTGTGCGCGCGTGTGTGCATGTGTCTGCGTGCATGTGTGTGTGTTAAAATCAATACCGGGACACCATACACACCAATAGGAAGACATAGTGGTGACAGCCTATTGGAGGGAGGGGTGTGTGGGTGGGTGTGTGTGTGTGTGTGTGTGTGTGTGTGTGTGTGTGTGTGTGTGTGTCAGTGTCAGGGTTAATGTACTGCTACAGTAGCGGCTCACTGCTCTCCTCAGCCTGGCAGCGATGTGTGTTTTACAGCGAGGTAAGGAAACACTCTTCAGGTTTAATACTGGGTTAATGCAGAATATAGAAATAACAGATTATGGATGAGAGTTTATTCAGTGTTGAGCTGCAGCGTTGAGTCGGTGTTTTGGGTCTGAAGTGTTTTAGAGACTGAGCCGGTCACTGAGTTCAAGCGGCAGATGTCCAGTCTGCTACAGTTACTGAATTATACACAGCAGATTTCATCCGACTCTCTGCTGCTGCTTTTATTCTTCTGACTTGAACTGAAACTTTCTGTTGAGGCAGATTCATGCCAGTAGCTGTTTTCATTTCTTACCTGATTTTTTTGAACTTGATTTTTCAGATTTTTGAACTATGTAAAGCATCCTTGAGTCTGAGAAAGGCGCTCTTGAATTGAATTTATTATTATTACTATCATTATTATTATTATTAAAACTCTGTTGACAAAAATGCATAGTCGTCAATGAGAAAATAAGCTTTCCTTCCTTCACTCTGTAAAACTAACTTTTATGGATACAGATATTCATTTGGATATATGGGGATGTGTAACGAGCAGTTACACTTCACTTTTGAAAGATAAAGATGTTGCACATGGAGTTTAGTTGGGCTTTTCCATAGACTGTGATAATATAAAGACATTTTTGTATCCTTAATTAGTTTTATTTAATTTGGTGATATCTGTTTCTGCAAAAGTTTGTTTAAAACTAACTTTTACAGATACAGATATTCAT
>NW_027279152.1:7500-25000 GCF_046629955.1 Centroberyx affinis | reverse complement strand
CTAGAGCTAGTTAAGGCTTAATAAGCATTAACTAACCCTTAATTAACAGTTAACTAATGTGTCTGGTAATCATTTACTAATGGTGTTCATGTTAACTAAGGTATTAATTTATACATTATTTAATAGTCATCTTTATAAACTATTAAACAATGTATAAATTAATACCTTAGCATTAAGCATTAACTAACCCTTATTAAGCATTAACTAACCCTTAACTTAGTGAACCTTATTGTACAGTGTTACCGAATCAGTTGCTTATAATAAACCTGTTATTGAGGTTCAGGTTTAGTTCATTTGCTCATACTAATGGTAAAAACTGATAAAAACAATAAATCTAAACTGTGGGTGTGACAGTCCAGCAGAGCGGCAGGTGAATTCAGCAACAGAAAACAAATGAAACCAAAACTCAAGAAGGAGAACAGACCAAAGAGAATTAATGAGTGACAAGAGGAAGAAGATGCAGAGGATGGACGGATAGGGAGAGTTTGGAGAGTTTGGAGAGTTTGGAGAGGATGATGCAGAGGTAAAACCAAGCAAGGTAAAAACAACAATAAATATAAAGTTGATGTCACTTCCTCCCCCTGCCGCAGACGACGCCGTGTCTCCAGGAAATATCTGTGATTCAGTTTAATCTCAGCTGGCAACTGTGAGTTTCCTTCTCTCACGGCGCCGGCTGAGGTTCAGCTGAGCACAGCGAACCGCCGAACCGCCTCAAGGTGGCGCTGTCACTCAGATCATCGTGTGGTCCGAGCGCGACCTTCTCAGAACCTTATAGGGGAAAATCTTGAATACAGGAAGACGGGATCGGACACCATGCCTTTCTCTGTGAGTGTAAGCAGACACACCAAAGTTTGATTTTGTCGTTAAAGTTGCTCCGTGTCTCATTTTAAAGTCCCCATGAAATTAAATCCCATTCCTTTTACTTCCTTGGTGACCTTATGCTGCACCAGGAGATGGAAATATACATTTCTAACCAATAAAAACATCACAGATTTTTGAACAATCCCACCCCTCCTGTCAAATAGAACCGCCTTTCTCTCCCTGACTGATTTGATTTGATTTATTTCGATCATGTACCGTTACACAAACAAACAAATATTCAACAAAAATTTGCACGTAAAATTAAATATACAAGTTTGCTAATTTTATACTAGTGATAATAATAATAATGATAATGATAATAATAATGATAAGTGTTTCAAAAAGGATTAGGTAGAAATGCACACTTATCAATTCCTACCCCCTTTTATTCCATTGGTTTAGACTTTTGGATGATCCCTCCCTGCATTATGTCCCACCCCAACATCCTGTTTGAACAGGAAATACATCAAATCAAGGAAGAAAAGATGCTGTTTCATGGGGTCTTTAACATTACGTTAAACATAAGACTGTCAGTCTCTACCCGCCTCCACGCTGTATTTCACATTGTGAGCCACCAGGTCGGATTTGGAGGGAAATCTGCTGTAATCCACAACACATATCAGCTGATTTCTGCTCTTATCCTTCAGCTTTCATCTAATTTTTCACTCAAGTCTTTTGGATTTCCCCCTTTATTTTAATTGTGTTTATGATTACAAATGTGTTCTTTGGACCATAGATAGAGTTCCAATGAAAACTCATTTTTGACCAAAATGTAACTTTTACACCAAACCCTCGATATCATCTAATATCTGCTGTATTGTCTGTTATAAGATATTTTCTGTTAATTTGCATTTACTATTAACTTGTTCATTCACTACACTCTATAGAAGGTTGACATCTTCAACTCATATGTACGTTTAGTTTTTCAGACAAATTGTATGTCTTTGTGTGTGTGTGTGTGTGTGTGTGTGTGTGTGTGTGTGTGTGTGTGTGTGTGTGTGTGTGTGTGTTTGTATTTCTGTACTTATGAGGACCAAATGTCCTCACAATGTTAGAAATTTGAGGTTCTCACTTCCACAAGGAGTTATTGGAGGTCTTGGGCTTGGGTTTAGAGTTAAATTTAGAATTAGGATTAGGTTTAGTTTAATTGTTTAATTGTTAAATTTAATTGTGTATCCATTTGTGGAGCCAAAATGGAGGACAGTTTCCCAGAGTGAACACAGAGCTTTCTGATGTTGATGATACTGCATCAGGAACTGATTGGAGAACAACGAGAAGCCATCAGTTCCTGATGCGCTGCCTTCAGCATTGAAAGACACTTCACACAGTGAACAGAGGATTTACACTTTCATCACCAGCTGAGTCTCCATGATGGAGGAACATGTAGAACTGTGTGTTAGTTAATAAAGTGTAAATGTGTGTGAAGCAGCTGTCAGCAGAGAGCAGCTGAGTCAGCTTGTTGTGGTGTGGCTGTAGATCCATTCAGAAACGTTCTCAGTAAAAGTGAATAGTGTGATAAGGTGGATTTGTTTCCTAATGTAGGTTACTGTGACACAGTAAACTATCTTGTCTTTAGCCCTAGTCTCTACTCCAAAACATGAAGAGTTGTAGCTTGAGAAGACTCTAACGGGGTGAAGATGCTCCACACAGTGAACATCAGCTCAGTGTCTGTTCTGCTGTTTTCATAATAAAATGACGTCCAGGTATTCTGTCTCTGTGTGGTGCTTCGGTCTCTGAGATGACAGCTAACAGCAGCAGACGCCCCCCTGCTGGCCAACTTCTGTTACTACAGCTCCGGGTTTGAGGTTAGATCACCTGACATTGACCTTCATTTAAGGGACCATAGGCAGAAAATGTATTTATCTGTTTTTAATACACAGTGGTGCCTGCTAACAGTTACAGAGCTATTCAGAAGAAAAAAACACCTTTTCTGTCTGACTGTTCTTTCAAAATAAAGGGATTGAAGCACCTTGCTTGTGCCGTCAAAATATTTATGAACAACAGCACATAATGAGCAAGTGAACATATATAGGCTATAATTTATATATTTTTCCTGAATTTCCCCAAGGAGATCAATAAAGTTCTATCTTATCTTATCATATTATTTTATAAACATGCAGAATATGCAACATGTTTTGAGCTCTTCCTCAAGCAGCATTTATTCTTTCCCTTCATTTCTCCATCATCATCATCAATTTAGGCTCACAGGAATATATTTGTTCAGAATCAGAATGAGAAATACTTAATTGATCCCCGAGGGGAAATTGGGTAATCTGCTGTCAGCATGATGTGAGCTTTGACTGATATCCAACTGTGAATCCAGCATCATGTTTTGAACCGAACCGTGAGCTGAATGTATCGTCACATCCTCAGCACACAGTCCACATCCTTATTTGACTGCAGGACTATGTGGCTCCTTAAGGCAGAAAGGAGTAAACTTCATGAATATGACTGAAACTGAGGCAAGTATTTGAAAGAATTGTGGCTTTAATGAAGACTACACAGTGATAAATTCCTATTCTCCATTCAGTTCGGGTCTGACTCAGTAAAAACACAGCTCTCTGCAGACTTCACACAGACAGACAGTCAGCGACCTGCAGATGTATTTTTGAACCTTTATTCAACCGGTCAAGTCAACTAAGAATGAATCCTTATGCACAGGCAGGGTCTTCAGTCGTCCTGCGATGTCTCTGTATCTTTGGGGTTTGTTTTCCTCAACTGCAGCTTCAGAGCTTCATCTTCATCGCTGTGTCTGAGTCTGAACAGAGAGAGAGGAGAACTTGAGTTCATTTTTTGTTGTTGCTTTTCTAAATAATCTGTTTTCAAGCAGCACAAGCAACATAAGTGCTGTTTTTGAGGCACCATGCTGTTTGGTTGGGGTTAAGTTAAGTCCTCCAAATTCAAACAGTTACCTCTCACTGCCACTTGGGGTCGCTAATGTGCAAACTTTCCTAGTACAGCTTGACTCTCTTCATTATAGCAAAAAGGCACTGCAGTACGGAGACTTGACCCGCAGCAGATTTAATTCCTTTAACATTATTATTATTATTACTTTAATTAATGAATTACTTTAACAAAAAGTGAAATAAGAGATAATGCGCAGCCAGCTGCTCATTATTGCAAAATAAACCTTGACAGGCTGAAAGGCACGAATTTGACATGAAATATTGATTTAAAACCATAGCAATGTAAAACAGTGGTCTGCTGTTCAGAAATAACAGAACTCAGAATGCGTTCACTCGGAATTGAGTATTCAAAGTCGTGTAATAAAAACATAAAACTGCTCTACCTTCCCTCCTCGACATCATAGATGTTTTCCGGCAGGCGGGCGTTGAGCGTCTCCGGCAGCAGGAAGACCAGGCCGCCGCTGATGATCCCCGCCGCCGCGAAGATCAGCGGAGGGAGGAGGAGCCAGACGTCCTCCAGCAGCAGGAACATGGGCGCCAGCGAGCCGCCCAGCCGGCCCGTGAACGAGGTGTAGCCCAAACCACGCTGCCTGCCGAAAACACAACGAGGAGCGGGATGGTTCTGGTTTCCTGTTTTACCCTTGAATTCTCCAAGGAAGGTTTGTGGCAGCAGTCTGCTGCTGAAGCCAAATCTGTTGGTTTTGGTTCCAGATCACTGCTGTCACGGAAAAAAACACTGAAGAAAAGACACCGCTCACCTGGTCCACACACTCAAAATCTGTGCAAAAATAATTTATTGCGAGTTTTCGGTCAGGATCTTTGCACAGATTTTGAGTGTGCAGATGCCTTTTTCAAGACACAAAAACTGCAGTTCTGTGGTTTTTCGTGACAGCAGTAATCTCTGTTGACTGAAAAGCAGCTTCAGGTTCAGCCTGCGTGTTTCCTTCTCTGATTTCAACAGGAATATCTCTGCAGGTCTGGATTTTACCTGAGGACGGTGGGGAAAAGTTCAGCGGTGTAGAGAAACGCTGTGGTGAACGCCGCCTCGGAGAAACCCTTCGCCACCACAGCGACACACGTCCGAGTCACAGAATACTCTGGAAGGGAAACAGACTCAGATTACAGAAAGATCTGGGATGGTTAGTGGAAACCAAATTATCATTTTCATTAAAGAAAGGATCTGTGCAGCCAAACTACAGATGTGCACATCTTCAACCTTGAAATGTCTTGAGTTTATACAAAATACATAAAAACATGCTAGATAATGTGTGTGCTGATGCAGATATTACCATCTACTGTGCAACAGTTACACGAAAAAAGATCATTCTTTGTTTTTATGTACATTTTCTAAAGGTTGATTTCACAGACAAGGGTTAAAGGGTAATACCAACAAATGTAAGCTGACTGTATGTTATTGCTGTCACAATCTCTGAACCCATCGTCTATCGGTCTGACAACGATTAGACTCTGGGGGCGACGGCCAATTTTTCGGGGTTTCCGGTGGAGCCAGCGGACATCTGGGCCAAGACTTCCTCTTCTGTGCGGTTCAAAATTAGGTGCAAGAACCTTAACGGAACCCGTTCCATGTTGGTGGAAAAGGGGAGAGATTCATACCAATGGCAGATATATGATAATGTGGAGATAATTTTCTGTTGGCTGTAGAGACTTTTTACTCAGAAGTTTCTAGTTGGAATCCCTGGGGAGTGAATGAGTCACGGTCTCTGTCCACGAGCCCTTGAGCAAGGCGCTGAACCCACGTACTGCACCGCTCCAGTCTCTGGGGGTTAGATGCCTTGCTCAAGGGCTTCTTTAAAGGAATAGTTCACCCAAAATGAAAATCCTGTCATCATCTCCTCCCCCTCATGCCAGTTGAAGTTTGTCCATATAACACACAGGGAGGCTGCAGCACAAATCCATAGCAGCCTTCTCCAAAACAACTGAAGTCAGTGGGGACCAGTTCTTCAGAATTTTCATTTTTGGGTGAACTATTCGTTACGTTAATCCTAAATATCTTACTTGTCGGAGAGCTGGCTGAACAGAGTGGCACCGAGCGTGACACCAACGAAGAAGAACGTAGCGAGGGCCTGGTTCAGCTTTTTGTTCTCACACACCAGATCCCACTGTGGAGAGACGGGAAAATCATTCACTAAAAAAAAAGAGTACATGAGTTTTAAGCCACAACTACATACAAACCCTACATCCATGTCCACACATAAACAACATACACACACACACACACACACACACACACACACACACTCCTCACACCTAAAACCTCCCCTCCATTTTATTCTGTCTTTTTTCTCTCTTCTCTTTATCCCTTTGTAATCTAACGTCCTTTCCTTCCTTTTTTTTCTTTTCTTTCTTTCTACTCTTTATGTCTCTTTATTATACATATATGCATCATGTGCAAAGAAAATCCAATGTCATGTCAGATTTTCTGTATGTGTGGTCAGGAGGAACCTCCATCATATCAGAGGTGATGATATTTAATAAAAGATATTTGGTAACACTTTACAATAAGGGTACATTAATTAAGAGTTAGTTAATTAACAGTTAACTAATGTGTCTGGTAATCATTTACAAATGGTGTTCATGTTAACTAAGGTATTAATTTATACATTATCTAATAGTCATCTTTATAAACTATTAAATAATGTATAAATTAATACCTTAGTTAACATGAACACCATTAGAAAATTATTACCAGACACATTAGTTAACTGTTAATTAAGGGTTAGTTAATGCTTATTAAGCATTAACTAACCCTTAATTAATGTACCCTTATTGTAAAGTGTTACCCGCAGTATTTTTTTTGTTTCAGCTGTCAGAACAAACTTGCAGAATGTGTGTGATTGCTTTCACTATAATGAACTGTTCTACTGTTTGTCTTATCTTGTAATTCTTGTCTTTGGGGTAACCAGGTAAACACACACAAGAGCTTTTCCCTGTTTAAATAAAGGTGGATAATGATGAGTTTTATTCTCATTCTTATTATCTAGGGATTGCATACACAAATGTTTCAACAACATGTTTTAAGATTCATAAACAGATCGCTTCATTAATATATTATTATTAACCACATGTAAAGATAGGCATCAAAACAGGATCATCTAAAATCAACTATGAGCAACAACAACATGTTTTAATGCCAAACAGGGATGATTGGGAGGGTCATGTGACTTCAGCGTTAGGTGGCCGCCATCCCGACCACCAAGAGTCCTATTTCCAGTTTTTAATGCAGCAGCCTGTAACAGATACGCTGTCTGGACCTGTGACATTTCCCTGCAGCTCACATGGACGCTGCAGGGGGCTCAAATAGACGAGAGAGCGAGAGGTAGAGCGAGGCTGGGATGGCTAGCACAGCAGAGAGAGAGAGAGATCAGATCAGAACAGATCTTAACACATCACAGAGAGACAGACAGAGAGACAGAGAGACAGAAGTCTGAACAGTTATTAACACAGCAGTGACAGAGAGACAGGTGGACAGACCGATCAGGATGAGGAGTCGCAGCAACTCAGGAGTTAAACTGGACAGCTACGCCCGCATGGTGCAGAAGACCATCCTGCAGCACCAGGTGAGGAGACACACCCACACTCCGCCTTCCCAACAGAGAGAAGTGTGATGTCATTAGGCTGTAAGGTTAGCATGTCTGCATTTCTGCCTTTTGTAGCTCTAAACTAGCCAAGGGAGCGTATCTGTGTTCCCAGGGTCCTGTGTTCCCCAGATTTATATGGCACATAATGGGAACATGACAAAGGGTCCTACGTTCCCAGGGTCCTATGTTCCCCAGTTCTACATATGTGGTCTCCCAGGGTCCTATGTTCCCAGGGTCCTATGTTCCCCAGTTCTACATATGTGGTCTCCCAGGGTCCTATATTCCCAGGGTCCTATGTTCCCCAGTTCTACATATGTGGTCTCCCAGGGTCCTATGTTCCCAGGGTCCTATGTTCCCCAGTTCTACATATGTGGTCTCCCAGGGTCCTATGTTCCCAGGGTCCTATGTTCCCCAGTTCTACATATGTGGTCTCCCAGGGTCCTATGTTCCCAGGGTCCTATGTTCCCCAGTTCTACATATGTGGTCTCCCAGGGTGCTATGTTCCCAGGGTCCTATGTTCCCCAGTTCTACATATGTGGTCTCCCAGGGTCCTATATTCCCAGGGTCCTATGTTCCCCAGTTCTACATATGTGGTCTCCCAGGGTCCTATGTTCCCCAGTTCTACATATGTGGTCTCCCAGGGTCCTATGTTCCCAGGGTCCTATGTTCCCCAGTTCTACATATGTGGTCTCCCAGGGTCCTATGTTCCCAGGGTCCTATGTTCCCCAGTTCTACATATGTGGTCTCCCAGGGTCCTATGTTCCCCAGTTCTACATATGTGGTCTCCCAGGGTCCTATGTTCCCCAGTTCTACATATGTGGTCTCCCAGGGTCCTATGTTCCCAGGGTCCTATGTTCCCCAGTTCTACATATGTGGTCTCCCAGGGTCCTATGTTCCCAGGGTCCTATGTTCCCCAGTTCTACATATGTGGTCTCCCAGGGTCCTATGTTCCCAGGGTCCTATGTTCCCCAGTTCTACATATGTGGTCTCCCAGGGTGCTATGTTCCCAGGGTCCTATGTTCCCCAGTTCTACATATGTGGTCTCCCAGGGTCCTATATTCCCAGGGTCCTATGTTCCCCAGTTCTACATATGTGGTCTCCCAGGGTCCTATGTTCCCCAGTTCTACATATGTGGTCTCCCAGGGTCCTATGTTCCCAGGGTCCTATGTTCCCCAGTTCTACATATGTGGTCTCCCAGGGTCCTATGTTCCCAGGGTCCTATGTTCCCCAGTTCTACATATGTGGTCTCCCAGGGTCCTATGTTCCCCAGTTCTACATATGTGGTCTCCCAGGGTCCTATGTTCCCCAGTTCTACATATGTGGTCTCTCAGGGTCCTATGTTCCCAGGGTCCTATGTTCCCCAGTTCTACATATGTGGTCTCCCAGGGTCCTATGTTCCCAGGGTCCTATGTTCCCCAGTTCTACATATGTGGTCTCCCAGGGTCATATGTTCCCAGGGTCCTATGTTCCCCAGTTCTACATATGTGGTCTCCCAGGGTCATATGTTCCCAGGGTCCTATCCCTAACCCTAAACCCTAACTAACCATATTAAGCGAAGACAGAGCTGGGGAACATCTTTTTCAGGTTCCCATTATGTGCTATATTGAGCTGGGAAACATAGGACCCTGGGAACATAGGACCCTGGGAGACCACATATGTAGAACTGGGGAACATAGGACCCTGGGAACATAGGACCCTGGGAGACCACATATGTAGAACTGGGGAACATAGGACCCTGGGAACATAGGAATGACTCCCTAGTGAATCCTGAACTATTGTAACCCTACATTAGCCTAGCCACGAACAGTATCCAAAAGGTGATGATATGTAAGAGACTCAAACCAAAGACGATGATCTTGTGAAGACACAAATTTTTATTGTGCAAAATCGTACAAGGTGTGCTGCAGCTACTTGGCCTGCATCACTGTTTCCAAAGAGGAACAAGCCGGTCACATGACTGATTCATAAGCAGAGCATCACATGTGCAGTAGATTAAATTTGATGAAGTAGAGATCACTGTGTGGAAACTGGGCCATTGCAGCATCAGAGAATAAGATATAAGGTATAAGATAAAGATTCAACAGTAGAAGGAACTGAAGATAATGTAACATATAATCGTACCAGACAACAGGGAAAACACTGGCTGAGTTTTGCTCACAGAACAATGGGAAAAGTATCTGGAGGCTCTTGAAGTGAGAAAGAGCAGAGAGGAGTGTGCAGTAATTTAAAAAGCTTTCATCAGCATGGCTCAACCAACAGGAACATTAACAAACCCTTTAACATCAAAGCCAGGTTCCTACATCAGTGGTTTAATCACCAGGGAGAGTTACATCACATCCTGTGGATTGATTAATATGTGCATATTAATGAACCCAACTGAAGCCGGTTCTCTGTGGCCCCGCCCCCTGCAGGACCCGGTCACAGGCCTGCTGCCGGCCTCGGAGGATCAGGGCCACGCCTGGGTGAGGGACAACGTGTACGGCGTCCTGTCGGTGTGGGGCCTCAGCCTGGCCTACCGCAAGAACGCAGACCGCGACGAGGACAAGGCCAAGGCCTTTGAACTGGAACAGGTACGAACTCTGCTACACCGGACTGAACTAGATCATACTGAACTACACCGGACTGAACTACACCTTACTGAACTACACCATACTGAACTCTGCTACACCGGACTGAACTACACCGGACTGAACTCTGCTACACCGGACTGAACTACATTGGACTGAACTACACCGGACTGAACTACACCAGACTGAACTCTGCTACACCGGACTGAACTACACCGGATTGAACTACACCAGACTGAACTACCCCAGACTGAACTACACCGGACTGAACTCTGCTACACCGGACTGAACTACACCAGACTGAACTCTGCTACACCGGACTGAACTACACCGGACTGAACTACACCAGACTGAACTCTGCTACACCGGACTGAACTACACCGGACTGAACTACACCAGACTGAACTCTGCTACAGCAGACTGAACTACACCAGACTGAACTACACCAGACTGAACTCTGCTACAGCAGACTGAACTACACCAGACTGAACTACACCAGACTGAACTCTGCTACACCAGACTGAACTACACCAGACTGAACTCTGCTACACCAGACTGAACTACACCAGACTGAACTCTGCTACACCAGACTGAACTACACCGGACTGAACTACACCTTACTGAACTACACCGGACTGAACTACACCGTACTGAACTACACCTTACTGAACTACACCGGACTGAACTACACCGGACTGAACTACACCTTACTGAACTACACCAGACTGAACTCTGCTACACCGGACTGAACTACACCGGACTGAACTACACCTTACTGAACTACACCGGACTGAACTACACCGTACTGAACTACACCTTACTGAACTACACCGGACTGAACTACACCGGACTGAACTACACCAGATTGAACTACACCAGACTGAACTACACCGGACTGAACTCTGCTACACCGGACTGAACTACACCTTACTGAACTACACCGGACTAAACTACACCGGACTGAACTACACCAGACTGAACTACACCATACTGAACTACACCGGACTGAACTACACCGGACTGAACTACACCGGACTGAACTACACCATACTGGACTACACCGTACTGAACTACACCGGACTGAACTACACCGGACTGAACTACACCGGACTGAACTACACCGGACTGAACTACACCAGACTGAACTACACTGTACTGAACTACACCATTCTGGACTACACCGTACTGAACTCTGCTACACCGTACTGGACTACACCGTACTGAACTCTGCTACACCATTCTGGACTACACCGTACTGAACTCTGCTACACCGTACTGGACTACACCGTACTGAACTCTGCTACACCATACTGAACTCTGCTACACCGTACTGAACTAGACCATACTGAACTAGACTGTACTGAACTAGACTGTACTGAACTACACCGTACTGGACTACACCATACTGAACTCTGCTACACCGTACTGGACTACACCATACTGAACTCTGCTACACCGTACTGGACTACACCGTACTGAACTCTGCTACACCGTACTGAACTAGACCATACTGAACTAGACTGTACTGAACTGCACCGTACTGGACTACACCGTACTGAACTCTGCTACACCGTACTGGACTACACCGTACTGAACTCTGCTATACCAGACTGAACTACACCGTACTGAACTCTGCTACACCAGACTGAACTACACCGTACTGGACTACACCGTACTGAACTCTGCTACACCAGACTGAACTACACCGTACTGGACTACACCGTACTGAACTCTGCTACACCGTACTGGACTACACCGTACTGAACTCTGCTACACCAGACTGAACTACACCGTACTGAACTCTACTCCACCGTACTGAACTAGACCATACTGAACTAGACTGTACTGAACTAGACCGTACTGAACTAGGCTATACTGAACTAGACTGTACTGAACTAGAACTAGACCGTACTGAACTAGACTGTACTGAACTAGACCGTACTGAACTAGACTATACTGAACTAGACTGTACTGAACTAGAACTAGACCGTACTGAACTAGACTGTACTGAACTAGAACTAGACCATACTGAACTAGACTGTACTGAACTAGACTGTACTGAACTAGACCGTACTGAACTAGACTATACTGAACTAGACTGTACTGAACTAGAACTAGACTGTACTGAACAAGACTGTACTGAACTAGAACTAGACCATACTGAACTAGACTGTACTGAACTAGACCGTACTGAACTAGACTGTACTGAACTAGACCGTACTGAACTAGAACTAGACTGTACTGAACTAGACCGTACTGAACTAGAAATAGACTGTACTGAACTAGACTGTACTGAACTAGAACTAGACTGTACTGAACTAGACTGTACTGAACTAGAAATAGACTGTACTGAACTAGACTGTACTGAACTAGACCGTACTGAACTAGACTGTACTGAACTAGACTGTACTGAACTAGACCGTACTGAACTAGACCGTACTAAACTACACTGGACTGAACTACACTGTACTGAACTACACTGTATTGAACTAGACCGTACTGATCTACACTGTACTGATCTACACCGTACTGAACTACACCATACTGAACTACACCGTACTGAACTAGACTATACTGAACTAGACTGTACTGAACTAGAACTAGACTGTACTGAACTAGACTGTACTGAACTAGAACTAGACTGTACTGAACTAGACTATACTGAACTAGACTGTACTGAACTAGAACTAGACTGTACTGAACTAGACTGTACTGAACTAGAACTAGACTGTACTGAACTAGACTGTACTGAACTAGAACTAGACTGTACTGAACTAGACCGTACTGACCTAAACCGTACTGAACTAGACCGTACTGAACTAGACCGTACTGAACTACACAGTACTGAACTAGACTGTACTGAACTAGACCGTACTGAACTAGACTGTACTGAACTAGAACTAGACCGTACTGAACTAGACTGTACTGAACTAGAACTAGACCATACTGAACTAGACTGTACTGAACTAGACTGTACTGAACTAGACCGTACTGAACTAGACTATACTGAACTAGACTGTACTGAACTAGAACTAGACTGTACTGAACAAGACTGTACTGAACTAGAACTAGACCATACTGAACTAGACTGTACTGAACTAGACCGTACTGAACTAGACTGTACTGAACTAGACCGTACTGAACTAGAACTAGACTGTACTGAACTAGACCGTACTGAACTAGAAATAGACTGTACTGAACTAGACTGTACTGAACTAGAACTAGACTGTACTGAACTAGACTGTACTGAACTAGAAATAGACTGTACTGAACTAGACTGTACTGAACTAGACCGTACTGAACTAGACTGTACTGAACTAGACTGTACTGAACTAGACCGTACTGAACTAGACCGTACTAAACTACACTGGACTGAACTACACTGTACTGAACTACACTGTATTGAACTAGACCGTACTGATCTACACTGTACTGATCTACACCGTACTGAACTACACCATACTGAACTACACCGTACTGAACTAGACTATACTGAACTAGACTGTACTGAACTAGAACTAGACTGTACTGAACTAGACTGTACTGAACTAGAACTAGACTGTACTGAACTAGACTATACTGAACTAGACTGTACTGAACTAGAACTAGACTGTACTGAACTAGACTGTACTGAACTAGAACTAGACTGTACTGAACTAGACTGTACTGAACTAGAACTAGACTGTACTGAACTAGACCGTACTGACCTAAACCGTACTGAACTAGACCGTACTGAACTAGACCGTACTGAACTACACAGTACTGAACTAGACTGTACTGAACTAGACCGTACTGAACTACACTGTACTGAACTACACCTTACTGAACTCTGCTACACCGTTTGGTTATTTATCCAGACTGGCTCTAGAAACCTGTTAAAACCTCATTGTAGAATTTCAAGAATACATGCCTGAGTTTTGAAAGCCTGAAATCTCAGCAGCTGGCCAAGTGATCAACAACCCTGTCAACCCCACAGACATATTATGGTCTGTTTGGGGCAGGAAACCTCACTTAATGCATTTCTGTGTGAAGGTTAGGAGTCTCAGCTGTTGGTTTAAGGTTAATGTTAAGGGTTACACTATGGAGCAATAAGTATGATTTTTTGGAACAAAAATTCCCCCCATTGGAGGTTCAAGACACTCCCATGTTAAGGGTTTCAGGTGGTTAGGTAAGGGTTAATGTTAAGGATATTAAAGGAGATTTGTTTTCTGATAACAATCATGTAAGCATTGGCATACTTTAGCGTCCACTAATGTTAAACGAATGTGAGTTATGGAGACAACTACAGCAGTGGATTCTGTCAACTCACAGCACTCCTGTGTGTGTGTGTGTGTGTGTGTGTGTGTGTGTGTGTGTGTGTGTGTGTGTGTCTAAATGCCAGGGGCCAGAAGTCTTAGTGTCAGGTTTCGGCAGATCGAGGCCTGAATGTCATGGCACTGCTCTCTCTCTCTCCCTGCTGTGGTTGGTGGTAATAATGATCTCTCTTCCTCTTCTCCCCCCCCCTTCTCTCTCTCTCTCTTTCTTTCTCTCTCTCTCTCCCCAGAGTGTGGTGAAGTTGATGAGAGGATTGTTGCAGTGTATGATCCGGCAGGTATGCTTTTACAGAATACTTTTAATGACAATTACTGAGGTTGTAATATTGTAAAACAATAACTAGTATATCAGTTTTGTGTATGAGAAACAGACCGGCTGCAAGCTAGCTAATGGGAAAATGCATTGAACACGTTGTTAGCTTGGTGAATTTCAATGTCGCCAAACTGGAAGCATATTTGGCTTTCTGGACACATAGAACATCATTTTATTCATCTGTGATATTAATTAATTTGAAAATAATAGCAATATTAAAATGGCACAAATGCCTTAACATCTAAGGAAAGGAAAAGGAAAAGCCATCAGCAACAATGGTAACACTTTACAATAAGGGTTAATTAATGCTTAATAAGGGTTAACCCTTAATTAACACTTAACTAATATGTAATTTACTAATGGTGTTCATGTTAACTAAGGTATTAATTTATACATTATTTAATAGTTTATAAAGGTGATTATTAAATAATGTATAAATTAATACCTTAGTTAACATGAACACCATTAGTAAATGATTACCAGATTAGTTAACTGTTAGTTAAGGGTTAGTTAATGCTTATTAAGCATTAATTAACCCTTAACTTAGTGACCCTTATTGTAAAGTGTTACCACAATAATATAATGATGACTTAAGGATCTTTTCTTATCTGCAGATCTATCCCAGGAGATCAGTGGGTTTTGTGCTTAGAGAGAGCTGCAGGTATAAAACTTAGTTTTTGTGCAACTGGGCACAGGAGTTTAGTTCTGTGTAGCAAGAGCTTTTTTATTTTTATTTTTTATAATCAGGAGCAGCAGTGATGCTCAAGATTGTTTGAGGTGATACAGGATGATACAGGATGATACAGGATGATACAGGATGATACAGGTTGATACAGGTTGATGCAGGTTGATGCAGGTTGATGCAGGTTGATGCAGGATGATACAGGATGATACAGGTTGATGCAGGATGATACAGGATGATACAGGTTGATACAGGTTGATACAGGTTGATGCAGGATGATACAGGATGATACAGGATGATACAGGATGATACAGGTTGATACAGGTTGATACAGGTTGATGCAGGATGATACAGGATGATACAGGATGATACAGGATGATACAGGTTGATACAGGTTGATGCAGGTTGATGCAGGATGATACAGGATGATACAGGTTGATACAGGTTGATACAGGTTGATGCAGGTTGATACAGGATGATACAGGATGATACAGGATGATACAGGTTGATACAGGTTGATGCAGGATGATACAGGATGATACAGGATGATACAGGTTGATGCAGGTTGATGCAGGATGATACAGGATGATACAGGTTGATGCAGGTTGATGCAGGTTGATACAGGATGATACAGGTTGATACAGGTTGATACAGGATGATACAGGATGATACAGGTTGATACAGGTTGATGCAGGTTGATGCAGGATGATACAGGATGATACAGGATGATACAGGTTGATACAGGATGATACAGGTTGATACAGGATGATACAGGATGATACAGGATGATACAGGTTGGCCTATAGAGCGATGTACTGACTGAAAGAGTTTTTCTAGAATTGGAGACTGTTTAGAGACTGTCTCCATGCCTTCATCATCCTTGTCCTCTCCCTCCTCCTCCTCCTCCTCCTCCTCCTCCTCCTCCTGCTCTTCCTCTCCCTCTCCCTCCTCCTCCTCCTCTTCTTCTCCCTCGCCCTCCTCCTCTTCCTCCTCCCAGGCAGAAAAGATAGAGAAGTTTAAGTACAGTAAGAGTGTGGGAGACTGCCTCCACGCTAAGTTCTGCTCCCAGACCTGCAGGACGGTGGTGGGAGACGCAGAGTGGGGCCACCTGCAGGTCGACGCCACCTCACTCTTCCTCCTCTTCCTCGCCCAGATGACCGCCTCAGGTTAGACTCTCCTCTCCTCCTCTCCTCTCCTCTCCTCCTCCTCTCCTCTCCTCACCTCTCCTCCTCTCCTCTCCTCTCTCCTTGTCTCCTCTCCTCATCTCCTCTCCTCTCCTCTCCTCTTCTCTTCATCTCCTCTCCTCTCCTCTCCTCTCCTCATCTCCTCTCCTCTCCTCTCCTCTCCTCTCCTCTCCTCTCTTCTCCTCTCCTCTCCTCTTCTCTTCTCTTCTCCTCTCCTCTCCTCTCCTCTTCTCTCCTCTCACCTACTCTCATATCCTCTCCTCCTCTCCTCTCTTCTCCTCTCTCCTTGTCTCATCTCCTCATCTCCTCTCCTCTCCTCTCCTCACATCTCCTCTCCTCTCCTCTCTCCTTGTCTCCTCTCCTCTCCTCTCCTCTCCTCTCCTCTCCTCTCCTCACATCTCCTCTCCTCTCCTCTCTCCTTGTCTCATCTCCTCTTCTCCTCTCCTCTCCTCTCCTCTCCTCTCCTCTCCTCTCCTCTCCTCTCCTCTCCTCCTCCTCCTCTCCTCCTCTCTCCTCCTCCAGGTCTCCATATCATCTACACCAGAGATGAGGTTGACATAATCCAGAACCTCATCTTCTACCTCGAAGCGGCCTACAAAGTCGCAGTGAGTTGATCTTCCTCATCCCTCTGACCTGGGACAGTTCAGTCTGGATTTACTGAAACAGGAAGCACGGCGGCCATATTTGATTTAAGTCATAGTCATGGGAAACACAAGGCAGAAGACTGTGAAGCAGATGTAAACAATGCCAGACTTAACTCTTTGGACAGAAAATGTAAAATATACTCTAAAATACCCAAGAAGATCCGAATGAAAACCTACAGCAGCTGGACTGATGGAAGATCCATGAAGGTGGAGTAGGAGCAGCTAACAGCAGCGTTAGCTAATGCTGACAGTCAGCTGCTTCATTATATTCACCATCAAACCAACGAGGTTCAGCTGGAAGTTGTAACTAGATTTCAGTACTAAGTTAAATCAGTTTTAATCAGTTGTGAGTAGTCAAAGTCACCTAGCGTTAGCATTAGCCAGCAGACAGTGCTAACGTAAACACTTTTTCTGCCAAAGAAGCAGCAGTC